>NC_084529.1:5905000-6007500 GCF_024500275.1 Phycodurus eques | reverse complement strand
CCATTTTTTTAATAACCCACAGATCACACAAGTAAATACAAGATATAAATTAATTTATGAATTCCAATTATCAATTAATTAAATTATTGTTAATTAAGAAGGCCTCATGTAAAAAAGCAATGCCCCACTAATGTTAACATCACGAGTTAACTTTGATTAACCACGATTATTGGAAAAGCTGAGTTCAATTTCACTGCCCACACAAGATTTGTTGAACCACGAAATCACTCATATAGTACCTGTCAGACAAAGTGACATACGCTACAAGATTTCAAAAAGAAACACGTCATGCCACAATCCAAATAAATTCAAGACCAAATTAATTCCTAACTCTCACAACCACCGTGCCATGCGTGATTATTTTCCACAACAAATCAATGTGATCTGTCTACTTCAAGAGCACAACGTTGACTCATCCATGGGGTCATAAAAGAACCCAGAACAACGTCCAAAGAACTGCAGGCCTAATTGGCCTCAGTTAAGGTTCATGGTTCATGACTCAACCAAAAGACACTGGGCAAAAATGGCATATATGGTAGAGTTCCCGGGCAAAAACCAGTACTGACAAAAAAAGAACACAAAGGCTCGTCTTACATTTGCCAAGAAAAGCCTTGGTGATCGCCAAGACTTTTGGAGAAATATTCTGTAGACTGACAATACAAAAGTTGAATTTTTTTGGAAGGTGCGCTGTCCATTAGATAAAAACACAAAATAAAAAACAGCATTTGATAAAAACACTGTCCCAACAGTCAAAAATGGTGGTGGCAGTCTGATGGTCTGGGGCTTGCTTGTTGGTTCAGGACCTGAACGACTTACTGTGTTTAATAGAGCAATGAATTATGCTGTCTACAAGGTCTGGCCATCAGTTCGTGACCTCACGCTCAGGTGCTCTTAGGTTATGCAGCATTGCAATGACAATGAACATGCCAGCATGAATATTACAAAACATAATAAAAAGTAAGATGTCGGAGTTGCCAAACCAAAGTCTGGACTTCAGGACAATTGAGATGCTGTGGTATCACCTCATACAGACAGTTCATGCTCAAAACCCCTTCAATATGACTGAGTTAAAACAATTCATTCCTGAAGCCAAAATTCCTCCAAAAGATCACGCAAATTGGTGATTTCAGTAATTGCCCCCAAGGGGGCATAACCATTAACAAACCATTAACATAACCAAGTTCAAGGGGCAATTACTTTTTTCACATAGGGCTAGATAGGTTTTTTTTTTTTTTTTTTTACTTGTGACTAAATAAAATCATCATTTAAAAACTGGAATTTATATTAACTTGAATTTGTCTTTGTGAGATATTAAAATTGGTCTTCTGATCTGAAACATTTAAGGGGCATATGCAAACAAATCTGAAATCAGTAATGGGGCAAATGTTTTTTTTCACAGCACTGTATATGGTTAAATATTAACAGATCATCGTCATCATCTCATCTGTTTGAATCCCCCCCCCCCCCCCTTTTATTATTATTATTTTTTTTATCTCCTAGAGCAAAACAAAAGAAGCTAAAAAACAGTACGTTCTATTCCTGAGGAGGCGGCGAACTTCACCTACTCCTGCTTCATGACTTGCAGAGAAACACTGACAATAAAATGAATTGTAATGTTTGAGTCCCAAGAACTCTCAATTCAAACATTTTTTTTATTGCCTCTCATCTTTTATTTGAAAAGCCTACTGATTCGGCACACTGTCACCGGTGTTCATTTTTCAAAATGTCATTTCAGGTGTGAACTAAGTGTACTGGTGTTAGGTTGTGTGTGCATTTTGGTCAACATCATGTCACAGACTGGGGATTTTTTTAATTTTCAAATTATTATATAACGTGTCCTTAAATGGACACGTGCCTATTCGTTGTTACGCTTCATATTTGTGTTTTTCTTTTTTTTTTTTTTCCCCCTGTGAAACCTACCTTCAGCTATTCGCAGAAAATGGACATAACGTATGTGCCTTTTTTTGCGCTCTTTCTGTAAGGACCTAAAATGCCACAAGAGGTTGCCAAAGCCCTGCCTCATATAAACGTAGTAATTGGTGTCAAACAAGTATGTTGAAGTGACTAAGAGACAAATGCTAAGACTAAGATATTTATATTTCAGGGAGCTTTGGGATGACTTGTTAGCTGAAGTTACGGAAGGTTTTTGCTGTATATGTATGTTTGTATGCTTTGCTTAGTGGCTATTAAAAAGCTCAAGCTATCATACGACAGATCTCGTTATTGCTCGACAATTGGTATTTTTATGGGTTGCAAAGGCGATATACATGCTTGACATTTCGCATTGGTAATTGTTCGTTATTGATTTCCACTGGCCAAAAAGGCTTGGTAGGACTTCTTCAGCTTGACGGCATCCCTACGTTTGGGTCTGCCAGGTCGGACCGGCATTTTCCCACACAACTGGAGCCAACACACCACCAGGTGGTGATCGTTTGGCAGCTCTGCCCCTGTTTTTGCCTGACTGTCCAAGACATGCGGTCGCAAGTCCGATGACACAACCACAAAGTCGATCATCGAACTGCGGCCTAAGGTCTCCTGGTGCCTGGTGCCACAGTACACACTTATGTCTGAACAAGGTGTTTGTTATGGACAATCAGTGATGAGCACAGAAGTATTTTTTTTTTAAGTCACTCTGCAGAACTAGGGAGTCCCCAGCGGGAGTTCTTTCCACCATCCCCTCCAAGGACTCCAAAAGGGGTGAGTACTAAAAAAAAAAAAAAAAAAAAAACGTACTTTATGGGCCAAAAACAGTCATTTAAGTTGGAAAAACTTAAAATATAAATTATTGACATGTAAGTCAACAATGTTAGTTAGCGCAACAAAACAAGCAAGTGGTTTGCTCTAAAACTTTCTATCAACTCTCATTTCTTTGTTGTTAAATGCGGCCCTTCTTGTTGCCCCTTGGCACTTCAAGTCTCATTTTTGCTGTGCTGCTGCCTCGAGCTGCAGTCTCCAATGCCTACTCTTGGAGCTGTAACTTGTTTCAAGCAAATTTTTACTTGAAAAAATTGCCAGTGGAGTAAGAAAAAAAACAACTTATTCCACTGGGTATTTTTTTCTACTTATTTCAAGTTAAAATAAAATAGCTTGAAACAAGTGAAAAATGTTGAAAGACAATTTCCTTTTTCTGGTGATGAATCTTATTTTCAGTGTAATTCTCAGGGCATTGAATCAATTGCAACTGGACTGTTCTGTTTGTCTGAGAAGACGTTTCGCCTCTCATCCGAGCGGGCTTCATCAGTTCATGCAACCAGGCTTAGTTAGGTCGCACTCGTTTTTGTGTGGAAAACTAAACTAACTATGCTCAAGACAGCTAGCTCCTTCCAGAATTTCCTGTGGGGAATAGACGCTAATCACATTATACATAACACCCTCAATTTCAAGTTTCAGCCTCATCACTCGATCTGATATTCTTTTCACCTCCCAAGACATTCTTAGCCAACTCTTCTTTTAAAATAACCCCGACTCCATTTCTCTTCCCATCTACACCATGGTAAAATAATTTAAACCCTGCCCCTAAACTTCTAACCTTACTACTGCCTTTCCACCTAGTCTCCTGGACACACAATATATCAACCTTTCTCCTAATCATCATGTCAACCAACTCCCGAGCTTTTCCTGTTATAGTCCCAACATTCAAAGTCCCCACATTCAATTCTAAGCTATGTGTTTTCCTCTTCTCTTTCTGCCTAAGAACCCGCTTTCCACCTCTCATTCATCTTCGACCCACAGTAGCTTAATTTCCACCCGCGCCCTGCAGGTTAACGGTGCCGGGGGCGGACGTTGTTAACCCAGGCCACGACCAATCCGGTATGGAATTGTTCAAATGAATGCTCATATTTGTTTGGCAAATTTTTAAGCCGGATGCCCTTCCTGACACAACCCTCTGCATTTATCCGGGCTTGGTATATATATATATATATATATATATATATATATATGTATCTCATATATATATATATATATATATATATATATATATATATATATATATATATATATATGAGAGAGAGAGAGAGATGTTTGAGAGTGACCCACTGTTATTATTTAAACACTGTAATAAGCAGTTTTTTGTATCTTGCTGACAGACAAGGAAGGTGATTTCTTCATATCTTACTAATGACAAGGCTGCTGGTTGTCCACCTTGTTCAGCCATGGTTAATTTATTGGGGATTCAGCAGGGTTGGCCCATAGACTGTTGGAGTCCTGTAAAAATGACTTCAGTCAAGTCATCAATGGAGTCAGCAACACTGCCGTCTCGCGGGTGGAGGGAGGCCCTTCCTCCGCGTGTGAATCTTAAAACTGCGTTATGTTTGTCTCAAAAATAAATGCACGTGCCCGCTGATCCACAAACGCACTTTCAACAATTCACAAGAAAAATTGAATATTAACAAATGATAAGTCTTGATAAATGCACACAAAACATCAAAACACACGTGTAAATCGCGGATATATTTGTGGATTTGAAAAACACACGCAAACAATTTTGAGACACAGCTCTCCCCATATATTAGCAGGCATATATAACCTGTAACAGTTTATTACATATAATTTGGTAACTAAGTGTTAGAAACCCACAATCATCTATGCCCACACTGTGATATGTCTGATGTTGTAGTGTTTCGGACCTATCGTTGTAAAAGTGGGAGTTGCAATGGAATGTTAGTTACTTGATACATGTGTGTTTTGTGTGATGTGTTTTACTGATGTTTGATGATGTAATAAGAAATTATTTGTGTATACATACCCTGTTACACGATTGATCGGGTGTGAGCTATTCCTTGACAAAGTAAACACAGTGGATTAGTTAACACAATGTCCATTAAATGGAGCCATGTTTGACATCAAGGGTTGTGTAGTATAATACCCACTAGATAGAGCCATGTCTCCATGGAAACACAGGACAAATATTTACTAGAATACACATCAATTCCTAGACGTTTCGGAACACTTGGGGAAATTACCATTTCATAATCTGTCTCTGGGTGTTGTCTTTATTACCCTTTAAGGCAGGCATGCCCAAAGTCCGGCCCGCGGGCCAAATCCGGCCCGTGTCCAAATTTCCTCCGGCCCGAAGCATCATGTCATAAAATCAATAATATGTGGTCCGCCAGCCGTTTACCACAGTAAACAATACACACATACATACATACATATTTTATATTTCACCAGAGGGTGACAGTAGACCTGTGGCCGCACTCTCGTCGCGTGACCCCTGTGTGAACTTTTACCTCTGTGGTATGTTTTTAGCCCATTTCTAAAATGGCAACTGAAACTAAAAAGAGGAAAGTTGACAACGAGGGCCGCTGGATTTTTTCACTGACCTACAAAAAAAACTGTGTCTGCCTAATTTGCCAAGAGACTGCGGCTGTTTTCAAATAATTTAATATTAAGAGGCATTACCAGACGAAACATGCTAACCACGACAAGCTAACGGCGAACAAACGCGCCGAAAAACTGAAGCCACTGGAAGCTGTTTTGATAGCACAGCAGCGCTTTTTCACAAGAGCCCGTGACTCAAAATTCTACAAAGGCGAGCTACGAGTCTCAGTGAATTGATTTTTTTTGTGATGATCAAACCACAGATTTGTCAAAATGCACTGGGATGTGATTTGTTAAAACAAAATCAATAAATACATGTTTCTAAAAAATTTCAGTCAACTTTCATAAAATGGTACATTTGTATTTAATTTATTATTATTTTAACCTTTAACAATCCTGGTAATGCAATTGAAAACAGATTCTCATTTCCAATATCGACCTAGCTGCAGACAGCAAAGTGATATAGTTACATATTTACATGTTAATTTACCATGGTAATGGTTCGAGGAATGTCAGGCCGAATGGTTGGCCCACATACATTTTCATCTGACCAAATTTGGCCCTCTTTGCAAAAGGTTTGGACACCCCTGCTTTAAGGGCATAAAAATGGGAGTGAACTAATGATTTTTAAGCATTGTTAACATTAGCTTATAAGGACATGAGAGTGAGCCACTCCTAGATGTCTCTGTAGTGCTCTCATAGTTAAGCCAGAAGGGTTGTCTTAAGCCTCTGCTGTGGCCGTCTATATAAGCCAAAAACGGGTGATGTTAGTGCTCTTGTTCTCCCGTAGGTCGACAATCTAGGTCACCTCGCTAAGTCTTATATCTATCTTTGTGTAAGACGTGGGATGATTAGAGAGGGAGCTTAAGAAAACACAATTTGAAAAGTATTTCATTGAGAATAGGGGAGAACAAATTTAGAGGAGTTTAGCAATGACCATATGGACTGAGCCTTTGACCTTTCTCTTCTAAAGCCACACCTATTCACAACACAAATTTTGAAGATGGACTGAGTGGAAAACTGTTCTGTGGTCCGACAGGTCCACATTTCAAACACCTGTTTGAAACATCCCACAGGTGAACAGGCTAATTGGGAACAGGTGGGTGCCATGATTGGGTGTAAAAGGAGCTTCCCTGAATTGCTCAGTCATTCACAAGCAAAGATGGGGCGAGGTTCACCTCTTTGTGAACAAGTGTGTGAGAAAATAGTCCAACAGTTTAAGGACAATGTTCCTCAACGTACAATTGCAAGGAATTTAGGGATCTCATCATCTACGTTCCATATCATCATCAAAAGGTTCAGAGAATCTGGAGAAATCACTGCATGTATGCGGCAAGGCCGAAAACCAACATTGAATGCCCGTGACCTTCGATCCCTCAGGCGGCACTGCATCATAAACCGACATCGATGTGTAAAGGATATCGCCACATGGGCTCAGGAACACTTCAGAAAAACTTGGCTACAAGACGTGATCAGGCTGCAAGATTGGATCAGGGTCCTTCGATGGCCTGTGCACCGGATGATGACATCACAGTACAGCAGATCCACTCGGACAAACTACATTTTGTGAATGAGCTGTATTTGGTTAAAAGGGGGTGAGCGGTGGGCATCGTGGTGCACAAATACAAAAAGAGCTTGAATGGCACGAACAAGTGTGGAAAACAATGGTGAACCGGGGCCAGAGTCAAGGGCTCTCGATGAAAAAGAAAAAAACTCTTGGGCAAAAATTTACCAGGAACACGGAGCGTTTTATCAAGCACCAACTCTGCGCGATGGACGTGAGGATCATCTTTCAGATCCGAGCGCACTTCGAGCATGACTCACGCCAGACGGTCAACCCAGTTACCACCGAGAGTGCAGCACGCAACTCAGCTTTCAGTGACCGGTGAAAACGATCACATAAACCATTGGCCTGCGGGTGGTAAACAGTAGTGCTGTTTACCTTCACACCCAAGGACTCCGCCAAAGCCGACCAGAGTTGCAACACAAACTGGAGTCAACCTGTTCGGAGGGGATATCCGATGGCGTAACAAAATGTGGAACCCAGGCTGACAGTAACGTGCAGGCTTATGTCTACAGAGGTTGAACCGCCTCTGGCCACCTGGTGGTACGATCCACTATAGTGAGCAGGTGCGTAAAACCTTGCGACAGAGGTCGGGGGCCTACCAGGTCCACGTGCACATGGTCAAACTGAAAGTTTTGCAGCTTTATTAAAAAAGAAAAACTGAAATATCACAGGCGGCATGGTGACCGACTCGTTAGCACATCTACCTCATAGTTCTTAGGACCTGGGTTCAATCCCCGGCCTCGCCTGTGTGGAGTTTGCATGTTCTCCCAGTGCCTGCGTGGGTTTTTCTCTGGGCACTCCGGTTTCCTTCCACATGACTTGATTGAAGACTCTAAATTGCCCGTAGGTGTGGATGTGTGTGCGAATGGTTGTTCGTTTATATGTGCCCTTCAATTGGCTGGCGACCAGTTCAGGGTGTACCCCGCCTCTCACCCGAAGATAGCTGGGATAGGCACCAGCACGCCCGCTACACTCGTGAGGATAAGCGGTACGGAAAATGAATGAATGAATGCAGATCAGATAGATGGTCTTTTGTTAATTCCCAACCAAGTTCCTTGAAACCATATCCTTCTTCAGGCATATTCAAATTGTTGTTTCTCCTACCAATGTTGAAATCATATTCACAGACAGTTGCATGCTGGTTGCAGATTTTAATATGCAGAGTGCTGCGCAGTATATACATACATGCATGAATGTAACAAAATGAAAAATTGGATACTGAAATGAAATTCTTAGACACATTCTAAAAATAACATTTTAGGTTTGAGAATATCCACAGATTTTCAATATGACACCTTTCAGTTTCCACTACTCTCCGTACACATCAGCGAGTTGCACTCCTCATACTGTAATTGGAATGTTTAGAAAAGTTAAGATGGAAAAACAACACAAAAAAAACAAAATTGTGTTCATCCAAGTTTGTGCTTGCCAACTAAGAACCCATACTAGTTGTGCTAATAGGTGTAAATTTGCGAGTCTGGACGCGGCTGTGCTGTTGTGTTGTTATTGTTCCTGGTGCACTTGTTCACTGCAGAGGCACTGTTCTCAAGGTTAATGCTCTTCACTTGCTCTTCTTTCATGAAAAGATCTACCAATAAAATTTTCTCCTTGTGGATCTGGAGGCTGATGTCTTTTGGGATGTCTGGGATTAGCCAGTCCACAAGGTCATTCATCAACATGACAACATTCTGAAAACAAAGAGATCACTTGTTTTTGTTGTCTGTCATAGTTAATGGAATTTTATTGATAATTAGTCTTTTAATACTGTATAGGTGTGTCAGAAATGTTCCAGGGCGGGTGTCACAAAAGATACACAGTATGAAATACTGTATATCTTTTGTGCAAACAATCTAAACTACCAATAATGGATTCTAGCACACTTTCTTAGCCGTCTCTGCCACCCCTTTGTGCACTCCTGGGAGGATTCTTCCAAGATCCTTCACAGAACCATTGTCAAAGCCATCTTCATGTCATCCAGATGTAAAAAACGGGTCCCCTGGATCACACCTTTGAACTTTGGAAAAAGAAAAAAAAATAACACAGAGCCAGCCTCCGTGAGTAGGGATGTTGTCATGAACTGTCGGATGCTCAGGGCATTGTGAGCAGGTGCGTTGTCATGGCGAAGAAGCCATGAGTTCTTCTACCACAACTTTCAGCTCTTCTAGGGCACTGAAAAAAAGCAAATGCCACAGGATCTGCTTTTGTATGTGCCCGGTGGATTGTCTGGTCCACATTGGAGGGAAACCCCGCTGATTGGGTTTAAAATACAGCATCTATGACACCAGTCCTGGAACCTTTCTGACACACCTTGTATAAAAGACTACATTTGCCATGAAAAGCATACATTTTTGTCATTTACGAATTTACAACAACAGCCTTCTCAAAATTATCCACCATTACAATGGCCAAGTGAATGGTCACTGGCCTTCAATAATGGGGATTTATAGGTTGAGGATTGGTTGAACTCGTTCTGTTGATAAATTGAAAATCTTATATATTTTTTTTATTTCAGTGAAACTGCTTGAAGCAGTGGGTTACGCGAGCGAGTTGGTCTGGACCAAAGACCCAAACCAAAGTCTGGGCACAGCTTTATAGCATCAAGGTTTGGTAGATGAGTGACACTAGAAATAGTAATCAATTAAATACCTCTTCTATAAACTTTGTCTGAATCTGATTTGGGCATACGTTTTGTAGTCACCAGAAAATCAATCAAACACTACAGTAGGTGGTCATAGAAAGTCATGTTTAAAGCTGTGCCATTATGTGTCATACACAATAATCACTGGAGTTTGTTCTAGGTAATAATTGGACAGTGACTGTTTTTATGATTTTAACTTTCTAGATCACCACAATGGATTTGAAATAAAATGATTCTGATTGAAGATTGACTTTCTTAAATAGTCTACCGTCAAATATTTTCTTTTCATTCTGGGCATGCACTGTACAAAGCATAAATAACAGTAGAAACAACTGTAAAATGATTACAGCTTTTGGAATTAAAGGGAGAAATTTATCTACAGAACCTATTCAAATCGTTTGGACCTACGTTCACACAACAGGTATTCTTTTTTGCGACTGTGCAGCCTCACCCATCCACAAACGTACATGTACTGGAAATATACAAACCGGAATTCCGATGAAGTTGGGACGTTGTATAAAATATCAATTAAAAACAGATTACAATGATTTGCAAATCCTTTTCAACTTATTGTATGTTCAATTGAATATGTAATCTTTAAACTGATGAACCTTCTTTTTTGTTGTTGTTGTTGTTGCACATATTCTCTCATTTTGAATTTAATGCCTGCAACACGTTCCAAAAAAGCTGGGACAAGGGCAACTGAAGAAGGGGAAAGTTGAATAATCGTAAAAAAAACACACACACCTGTTCGGAATATTCCACAGGTGAACAGGTTAATTGGACACAAGTGAGTGTCATGATTAGACATAAAGGGAGCATCCCGAAAGGCTCAAGGCCAAAGAGGAAAAGCACCACCGCAAAGCCCAAAAGCCAGCTTCTGTGATGGTATGGGGGTGTGTTAGTGCTCATGGTATGCATGGGTAACTTGTACATCTGTAAAAGCACAATTAATGCTGAAAGGTACAGTACATACAGCTTTTGAATCAACATATGCTGCCATCCAAGCAACGTCTTTTTCAGGAACATCCTTGCTTATTTCAGCAAGACAATGCCAAGCCACACTCCGCAGGTGCTACAACAGCATGGTATCATAGTAAAAGACTGTGAGCACTGTACTGGCGTGCCAGAAGTCCGGACCTGTCTCGCATTGAAAATGTGTGGCACATTATGAAGTGCAAAATATGACAAAGGAGACTCCGGACGGTTAAGAAACTGAAGTTGTACATCAAGCAAGAATGGGAAAGCTTTGACAATTGTCCTCAGTTCCCAGATGCTTATTAAGTGTTGTTAAAGGGAAAGGTGATGTACACAGTGGCTGTCCCGGCGTTTTTGGGCCGTGTTGCAAGCATCAAACTGACAAATGAGTGAATATTTGGAACACAAAATAAATAAATAAATCAGTTGGAAAATGTAATGTTCAATTGAATATAGGTTGAAAATGATTTTCAAATCATTGTATTCTGCTTATTTTTTATTTTTATTTTTTATTTTTTTACACATCCCAACTTAACTGAAATTGTGACTTTACACTAAATATTCACATAAACACACACGTTACCTGAAAAACAATTACAAAGGCCAGCCGAATAGCCAGTACTGCCCAGAATTCCTTTGAAATCTCATACGGGGTTGTTGACCAAGGTGGTTCTCTGTAGTCCTTGTATCTATAAAAAGAAACAGAACTTTTCATATTTTGAATGCTTGATTCTTTACATATTGATTCAACAGCTTTTTCATAACATCACCAGTATATCCTAACCTTACTAAGACTATTTACTGGGACTGAATGTCCATTCAGCCTAAACCTTACGTGGCTAATGGACCAACGTTTCCTAAACGCACCCAAAAAATGGCAGGGGGTGGGGGGTTTGGGGGGGAACAGGCGCATGTCAGACAACACTCTTCATGCATTTCCGTATGCTAACGTAACGCTTATCATATAGGTGTGCAATGTATCAAAAAATCCACGGTTCGGATTGGATCAGCAAAAAAAAGAAGAAAACAGGAAAAAAAACTAAACAAACAGAACTTTGTCCTCCATTTATTTTGTAAAACACGCTCATTAAATAAAAACAACATTCAACCTAAAATGTCAAATATGTCTATTTTAAATTATATGACAACAACTTAAAGTGCAATGTAACGCATATGATACCTTCTCATTTTATACATGGACTGTGAATGAAAAACGTGAATTAAACACTAGTCTATGTCCACGTCATTGAAAAAGAAGAAATTTAAGAAAACAAAACCCAAAATGAATAATACTTAAAACTTCAAATTCAAACTTAAAATGTTACATTATCTGTGGTGACTGCGATATTCGTATTGGGTCTCTCGATCTTCCCCTCGAGTACTCCACTGTGATGTCATGAGCAGTCAAAGTAATAGCTTCCGTTACCCTGGAAGTGCCCAACACCCCAAAAGCTTTTCTAATAGCTTAAGCCTGCTGCGCAGTCAGATTGTGCAGCAAAGTACTCCTTAAATGCCGTAATTATAAGGAGTTGCTGGGCAGCCATCGTCTCACATGCCACTTACTGTATATGACGCAGGATCGAGGGTTTCAAGTTTCTCTGCTCCTCCGCAACACAAGCGATGAATACCTTCTACCGCTGCGCTTGACTAGTCAGTGTGGATTAAACGTGCTACCTTTGTGTGAACACGCAAAACTTTGTATTTATTTTTTTTTTTCACTCGACACCAACCAATCGAGACGGGTCCACGTGCAGCGTGGAATCACCTCCACAATTCACTGCTAATTGCGGCAAGATTTTCGTTTTCAAAATAACAATATGGACTAGCGACGGCTATCTGCAAATGTGGAGATTAGCTCATACTAGCTAACCGTTAGTGGGATCTTTTCATGCTCATGCTTCCGGGGCATGAGCATGAAAAGATCATATGGAAAAATGCCAAGTATGGCACCTCAACTCCTAAAAAGTTAAGCCATATGTTTAATTTACCCAAAGTCGGTGAAATAAGTAAGTTAAGTAAGTTTTATAACACTAATTGTTGAATGTGTGTGTGCACGCGCGTTTGTGGCCACTGTGGCATGTACCTGTTTTAATGTGTGTGACTGCATGTGCGTACGCCATTGCTGTTTTATAAGGCTTAATGTATGCGTGTGTGCGCGCACAGAAGTTGCACGTTTTTTGCCCACCCCCCACACCAACCAAATGTCCTCACATCAGATGTTCTCTGTCACCGACACTGATCTCCATTATTGGCGATGGCTGCTTTTTTTGGGCTTGAGCACCAGCCCTAAAAAATGTCTGTGTACGTGCCTGATTAACAAGAGGCTTGGTCTTTGTAGAACTGTTGAACTTTGTGGACCAAACCTTCTTTCTTTTCTCACTCAGGTGGTGATATGTTGTGCAGAAAGACTGCCCCAGAAAAATACTTACATTAAGATTATTTAGACAATTGCTTAACTAATTATGATATTACTACGTAGTACTCATTAAGAATAGCGATTGCCATCTTTTTTCCCCCTAAGAATTTGGAATTCATATTCAGCACTGTTGTTTTTAGCCTTAACGTGTTGCTAGCTGGATAATTTCAGACCTTGGCTGATGTGGTAAAGTTGATCTCATTTGGTCCTTTTCGTAACGACAACTGTGAACTGAGAAAGAGTTCCCACCTGCATATCGCAACTGGATAGCCAAGTTGCATGGGATCCATGGGCTCTTTCCCATCCTGGAAGTGGCTGACATTAAAATAGGAGAGGGTGTGGTTGACAAATCCATGCATGGTGCCATCAAGGCTGTACATGTACTGGTAGACCATTCGAGGGATGAAGTCTGAGGTGAAGGAGATGACAAATGCCTAGGAATTGTAGGTGAGCAGGGGTTGTTAGAGATGCTAATCAAGGATTTTGGCAACAAAATGGGAGTCAGACTGATAATGATTGATAATGCATTTTTAAATGTCTAAATAAGACATGCAGCATACACTGTAAAAAAATAATGATACAGAATGAAGACATCAAATTAATTAAGGCACTTTCCAAAGTGAGCGGAGAGTGGACTTTCAACTACCTCCCAACCCCATCAATGACTTCAATTCAGTCTTTGACATTTAATCACTCTACTCTATGCACCACTTGTGTAATGTTAGAATGTTAATGTTAAGAATACAAATACAGAAAACACCAAGTAAAATACCAAATCAAAGTTGATAAATGAAAGTCACATCAGCCGTCATCAGTTTTGATAGTCAGCAAATAAACTGCTTTTTTGCAAAGTTAACAGTTGATGTTAACTTTGGATTCCAAATCATCCGCAAGATGATTTGGAATCAAAAAGTTGACATTGTCCATCCATTTTCTACCGCTTATCCGAGGTCGGGTCGCGGGGGCAGTAGCTTTAGCAGGGACGCCCAGACTTCCCTCTCCCCAGCCACTTCATCCAGCTCTTCCAGGGGGATCCCGAGGCGTTCCCAGGCCAGCTGAAGGATGTAGTCTCTCCAGCGTGTCCTGGGTCGTCTCCGGGGTCTCCTCCCGGTGAGACGTGCCCGGAACACCTCACCGGGGAGGCGTCCGGGAGGCATCTGAATCAGATGCCCCAGCCACATCATCTGGCTCCTCTCGATGTGAAGGAGCAGCGGCTCTACTCTGAGATCCTCCCGGATGACCGAGCTTCTCACCCTATCTCTAAGGGAGAGCCCGGACACCCTGCGGAGGAAACACGTTCAGCCGCTTGTATCCTGGATCTTGTTCTTTCGGTCACGACCCACAGCTCGTGACCATAGGTGAGGGTAGGAACATAGATCGACCGGTAAATCGAGAACTTCGCCTTGCGGCTTAGCTCCTTCTTTACCACAATGGATTGATACAAAGTCCGCATCACTGCAGACGCTGCACCAATCCGCCTGTCAATCTCCCGTTCCATTGTTCCCTCACTCGTGAACAAGACCCCAAGATACTTGAACTCCTCCACTTGGGGCAGGATCTCATCCCCGACCCGGAGAGGGCACGCCACCCTTTTCCGACTGAGGACCATGGTCTCAGATTTGGAGGTGCTGATTCTCATCCCAGCCGCTTCACACTCGGCTGCGAACTGCTCCAGTAAGCGTAGGAGGTCACGGCTTGATGAAGCCAACAGCACCACATCATCAGCAAAAAACAGAGATTCAATACTGAGGCCACCAAACCGGACCCCCTCTACGCCTCGGCTGCATCGAGAAATTCTGTCCATAAAAGTTATGAACAGAATCGGTGACAAAGGGCAGCCTTGGCGGAGTCCAACTCTCACCGGGAACGAGTCCGACTTACTGCCAGATATGCGGACCAAACTCTGACTCCGGTCGTACAGGGACCGAACAGCCCGTATCAGGGGGTTCGGTACCCCATACTCCCGAAGCACCCCCCACAGGACCCCCCCGAGAGACACGGTCGAACACCTTCTCCAAGTCCACAAAACACATGTAGACTGGTTGGGCGAACTTCCATTCACCCTCGAGGACCTTACCAAGGGTGTAGAGCTGGTCCACTGTTCCACGGCCAGGAGAAAAACCACACTGCTCCTCCTGAATCTGAGATTCAACTTCTCGACGGACCCTCCTCTCCAGCACCCCTGAATAGACCTTACCAGGGAGGCTGAGGAGTGTGATCCCCCTGTAGTTGGAACACACCCTCCAGTCCCCCTTCTTAAAAAGGGGGACCACCACCCCAGTCTGCCAAACCAGAGGCACTGTCCCCGATGTCCACGCGATGTTGCAGAAGCGTGTCAACCAGGACAGCCCCACAACATCCAGAGCCTTGAGGAACTCCGGGCGAATCTCATCCATCCCCGGGGCCTTGCCACCGAGGAGCTTTTTAACTACCTCGGTGACCTCAACCCCAGAGATAGGAGAGCCCGCCTCAGAGAACCCAGACTCTGTTCCCTCATGGGAAGGCGTGTAGCTGGAATTGAGGAGGTCTTCGAAGTATTCTCCCCACCGACTCACAACGTCCCGAGTCAAGGTCAGCAGCGCCCCATCCGCACTATACACAGTGTTGATGGTGCACTGCTTCCCCCTCCTGAGACGCCGGATGGTGGCCCAGAATTTCCTCGAAGCCATGCGGAAGTCTTTCTCCATGGCCTCACCGAACTCCTCCCATGCCCGAATTTTTGCTTCAGCAACCACCAAAGCTGCATTCCGCTTGGCCAGCCGGTACCCATCAGCTGCCTCAGGAGTCCCACATGCCAAAAAGGCCCGATAGGACTCCTTCTTCAGCCTTACGGCATCCCTCACCGTTGGTGTCCACCAACGGGTTTGGGGATTGCCGCCACAACAGGCACCGACCACCTTACGGCCACAGCTCCTGTCGGCCGCCTCAGCAATGGAGACGCAGAACATGGTCCACTCGGACTCGATGTCCCCCGCCTCACGCGGAACATGAGCAAAGTTCTGTCGGAGGTGGGAGTTGAAACTCCTTCTGACAGGGGATTCCGCCAGACGTTCCCAGCAGGCCCTCACAATACTTTTGGGCCTGCCACGTCGGACCGGCATCTTCCCCCACCATCGGAGCCAACTCACCACCAGGTGGTGATCAGTTGACAGCTCTGCCCCTCTCTTTACCCGAGTGTCCAAGACATGCAGCCTCAAGTCCGATGACACGACCACAAAGTTGATAATTGAACTGCGACCTAGGGTGTCGTGGTGCCAAGTGCACGTGTGGACAGCCTTATGCTTGAGCATGGTGTTCGTTATGGACAATCCGTGACGAGCATAGAAGTCCAATAACAGAACACCGCTCGGGTTCTGATCGGGGGGGCCGTTCCTCCCAATCACGCCCTTCCAGGTCTCACTGTCATTGCCCACGTGAGCATTGAAGTCCCCCAGCAGAACAATGGAGTCCCCAGCGGGAGCGCTCTCCAGCACCCCCTCCAAGGACTCCAAAAAGGGTGGGTACTCTGAACTGTTGTTTGGTGCATAGGCACAAACAACAGTCAAGACCTGCCCCCCCCACCCGACGGCGGAGGGAGGCTACCCTCTCGTCCACCGGGGTGAACCCCAACGTACAGGCGCCGAGCCGGGGAGCAATAAATATACCCACAACTGCTTGGCGCCTCTCACCGTGGGCAACTCCAGAGTGGAAGAGAGTCCAACCCCTCTCGAGAGGATTGGTACCAGAGCCCAAGCTGTGCGTGGAGGCGAGTCCGAGTATATCTAGTCGGAACTTCTCGACCTCACACACCAGCTCGGGCTCCTTCCCTGCCAGAGAAGTGACATTCCACGTCAGCTTCTGTAGCCGGGGATCGGATCGCCAAGGTCCCCGCCTTCGGCCACCGCCCAGCTCGCACTGCACCTGACCCCTATGGCCCCTCCCACAGGTGGTGAGCCCATGGGAAGGGGGACCCACGTTACTCTTTCGGGCTGTGCCCGGCCGGGCCCCATGGGTGCAGGCCCGGCCACCAGGCGCTCGCCTTCGAGCCCCATCATCCAGAGGGGGGCTCCGGTGACCCGCGTCCAGGCAAGGGAAACCTGAGTCCATTTTTTTCTCGTCATCATAAGGGGTCTTTGAGCCATGCTTTGTCTGGTCCCTCACCTAGGACCTGTTTGCCATGGGTGACCCTGCCTGGGGCATAAAGCCCCAGACAACTTAACTCCTAGGATCATTGGGACACACCACGATAAGGTGACAGGCTCATGGAGGGGTTGACATTGTGTTTCTCTTTAACTTCCTTATCAATGGCTCAATGTATTCACAATGGCTCAATGTATTCACTGAGACAATGACATGACAACTTAAACGGAAAATTCTATTGCCAGAATTTATTTAATTAAGAACTTTACATAACACAATAAAATACATTCATGGAAAAAAATGCAGCTGATTTCATAATAATTCCTGATTCCATAACATAATGTCCTATTTGACATATTAAGCATCATTTGTATTCCTAGTAATTTTGGTTACTATCAAGAAAACCATGGCTATATATCGGCCGTTAAACTCTTATGAGCTATTTTCATTGTAATATTTGTAAAAAAGAATGTACCTTTAGTTGTACCATGCATTAAAAAATGATAGAAGTGAAGAAACAAGAGTGGTCTAATAACTTTTTCTATGACTGCATTACGAAAAGGTTTAATCAATGTGGGTTCGCATAGTTTAACATTAAACGCTTGTCAATGCAATTAAATATAGTTTTCTTTTTTTTTTAAGACGTCAGGGATTACGATGAGTGTAACAAAAAATATTTTAAGAAACAAGTAGCAATTCTTGTTTGTACTTACATTGATAATGACTGCCACTTTGGCCACCCCTCTTAGGATGTTGTACCATATACCTGAGGATTAAAAAAAATAAAAAATGATGTATAATAAACTGTATTACCTGGATTTCTGCATAGTCTGCAAATCAAAAGAACAGACAAATTTTACAAAATAAAAACTAAAACCACATAAATATGTCTATGTTTTTATTGAACACAACATGCAAATATCACAGTGAAGGGTAGACAAAGGATGTGAATCTTAAGATTCATTAACTTGGTAGTCTTCTCTGTGTGTGTGTGTTTGTGTGTATATATATATATATATATATATATATATATATATATATATATATATATACACACACGCACACACACACAGAGAAGATTTTGAGATATATTGAAGACTACCAACCAATGTCTTTGGCTCTTGCCGCCACTGGTCTTCGCAACTCGGTCACAAACTTCTTTGCATCAAGTCGTATTTCAATTATGTTGTTAAGCAGAGCAAACAATGGAGCCAAGGGGAAGGACGCCACAAATAATGTGACAAAACCAAACTGGATAACTGGGGAAAGAACAACAGAGAAGAAAATACATGAATGAATGAAATGTCAGTTTATTATTTGTGATGACTATATTTAGTGTATGACGGCTCGGTGAACATCAACAAAAAGACTACCTGTGAAGGAAAATAATTTCCATGCCTTGTCTTTGGGACCTTGTCCTTTTGAGTACAATTTATAACTTGGTGAAAGTGGGAACATACTCCAGATAAAGGGATAATATGAGAGCTGTACCTTTTCAGTCAACTCTTCACAACAAACTGATATAGCAAGCACATCACTGCAAACACAACACAGATCCATCTGTTCTTCTTCTTGTGCTCCATTTTTGTCAACAAGATCCAGAGAGTTTGGTAATCCGTGTCATGCTCGGGCCCATGAGATATCCAGTACATTTGGCTGGTGTGAATGCTCCGATCAACACACAAGCGACACTTCCCACAGAAGGTCGGGCAGAAATGGTCATGCACAATTACTGTAATGTGACGGCTGATCCACCATTTATAAGAATAGGATAGAACTAGAAATAGAAAGCGTTTATTGTCATTGGATGGTGCAGATAGAATGCAACTCCCCAGTTTGTGTTATCAAGAATAAAAAATAAACGATGCAAAACAAGACTAAATTATGCTGTGAAAATGGCAGTAAAGGGCAAGTTATATGTAAAGTCGTAGCAGAGTCAGGAATGTTATAATTGTAAAAAAAAAATAAAGTAGCACCAATAAACTGTAGAATAAGTGTTGGTGTTATTGTGAGTTCAATGTAGTGTGGGAAGAAGTCACTTCTGAGTTTGTTTGTTCTGGTCCTGCCGGACTAGTAGTCCCTGCCAGAGGGCAGCAGTTTGAAGAGGGGGCAGCCAATGATTTCCGGTAGAGGCTTCAATGAGTGGATAGGAAGCGCGTCTCATCCACTCTTTGAAGCCACTTCCGTTCTGCCACAGTGCAGTGAGAGAACCACATTGTGATGCAGTACATCAGAATGCTTGCGATGGTCGAACTCAAGCAGCTTCTGTAAGATGGTTGGTTTTCCTGAGCACCCCCAGGAAGTGCAGATGCTGTCATGCCCTCTTGGTGACAGCCGAGGTGTTTCCGGACCAGGAGAAGTCCACATAGGTCACAGTGCCTAGGAAGGTGAAGGTGTGGACCATGAAGATGAAGGTGTGGTGTGTTCGCCAAGTCGGCATCATTTAACTCATTTAGAACAACCTACTTGGTCTCAGTGGCAGACTGATTATTTTATGCCATGGATTTTATACCTCTCCAGGCAGGTTTGATGTCACTACTTATAATACTGACTTTGTAGTGTGTCATCTGCAAACATCAGGACGGTGTTGCTGGAGTGGGCAGGTCTGCAGTTGATTGAGTATCGGGCTCAGTACACAGCCTTGTGGGGAACATGTGCTCAGTATCCACAAGGAGGAGTGGCAGGGATCAAGTTTGAGTGTTTGGGGTCAGTTGGAAAGAAAGTTCTGCGGGGAGTCTCAGGTCAGCCAGCTTACTGACCAGGATGTCGGGGATGATTGTGTTAAAGGCTGAGCCCTAGTCGGTGAGTGCATTATGACGTAGTGTCCCTGGAGTTCGAGGTGGCTCAGCGTGGTGTTTCGTGTAATGGCTACTGCTTCCTTGGTCTATCTGTTTGCACTGTTGGCAAACTGGTAGGGGTCAGAGGATGGAAGAAGGGATGCCTTTTTTGTTCTTGTAAGTCCAGTCACTTCAAGCCCTTGGTAATGACTGGGGTTAGTGCAACTGGGCAGTAGTCCATGAGGCTGATCGTTGTAGTTTTCTTGGGTAGATAATGCTGGCAGACTTCAGGCAGACCGGTAGTGTGACTTGTGACAGGAACAGATTAAAATTGTGGTGCAGACTTGCACGAGCTGGGCAGCCTAGGCCTGAGCACCCTTCAAGGAACCCCATCAGGCTAAGACACCCAGGTGGTTTCCTGAGTTTGACCCTGCTGAGTATCGGTTTCACTGCCTGTACCTCAACCATTGCTGGTTGGTGGCTGGGAGTTGCCTGAGGAAGGTATATTGGTAACTGCCAATTTCATAATAGCGATAAATACAAATACAAAAAAATAACGACAAAAAATCAATCAGATTTAAAAAGTCCATGTTATATCCGGTCATGGACATGCACATATGTGAAACCAACATGCATGTCACATGGTGTAATTAATCATCATTCTACTTAGCATGCATGGGAGTCATCACCAGGTTTGTGAGTTGTTGCTGTGTAGGTAAGTGGGACAAGTGGGGACAGAGACCCAGAGCGGTCAGCCAGCCACAACAAATTGTACATGCCTGCCCCCTAAGGAGAAGACGCAAGGACCTGACCACCAGCGCCCCAAACACCCATGGTCCATTCTAACTCAATGGGCCCTTTTTTCCTGACTGCCGTAAATCCGGTGAGGTGGGCGACGCAAGTGTGTGCTAGAGACGGGTTAGACCCGTGTCGGTAATTTTGAAGAACAGCGCAGCCCAGTGAATCTACGGGTTGTGCCACTGTGGGAGTGTTTACAGCAGACTTAATTTGCCCCCAATCAAAGCGGCTCTTCTCATTCCCTTTAAAAGTGGTGCAATGACAGTCTGGACAGAGACAAAAGGATGATGATGCGGAAGAGGATGATGATGTGTACTCGCAGGGATCCGTGCATGTGTGAAGCATTGTTCCTTCTCTTGGCCAGTGTGGCAACAGTGAGCAGGTACCCTTATTAAATACAGTATGAGCTGGTGATAACCGCGGACCTGTGTGCGCAGTGAGCCTTGCGCTTGCATGAAAATCAGAATCCATTGGCATTTGCGCGCCGCCGCAGATGCGCTGTCTACGAAAATAGAGCCCAACACCTCAGCGCTCCCATGTGTTACAGGAGAGGTAATTCAAGATATAACTAATAGGAGACCACTAAATAAGCACAAGCTCTGAACTTATTCATTTTGGTCAAATTTCTCACATTACAAAAAAAAACAAAAAAACTTTTGGCTATTCACTTCAGTTGTATGTACTAGAATTACAAAGGTCATTTGTTTATATGTATGTGTAAATTTTTAATAATTGGTACTCACTCATTTCCATATATTCAGGAGTTAACCCTGAAAATGGCTCCAGGAAGTGGTCGGTTTCGAATCTCTGCAACTTCTTCTTCCTCTCTTCTTCCTGAAAAGTGCCCGGCTTTGACTGGATGTAGCGAATAAGCTTCTTTAGCTTTCTGAGGAATGTACAAATACACACATACTAAGATGGAGATCATTTGATATTTTATTTGATATTGGTTACCGTTCAGTTGATTTTGATGTATACATTTTGATTTGGTAAAAAAGTACAATTAAAAAAAAAAAAAGTCAAAGTAAAATTGGAGAAACAGGCCATGGATTTGTTCAGATTTATACTTTTTCACAAGGTCTATTGTTCATTTTCTAACATATTTTTGGAATGGGCTAAAGAATTAATAGAAAAGCAAATGTTCCATTTGTACTCCCAATTTTTATCTGATCTCCCTTAAAATCCCTGTAAAGTGAAAATAAATGTCTTCCTA
Source organism: Phycodurus eques (assembly GCF_024500275.1). Taxonomy (NCBI): domain Eukaryota; kingdom Metazoa; phylum Chordata; class Actinopteri; order Syngnathiformes; family Syngnathidae; genus Phycodurus; species Phycodurus eques. The sequence continues at coordinate 5,985,672 of NC_084529.1, read as the reverse complement.
AATTTGACAAACTTGTGAACAACCCTAAAATGAGGCTTCACAACCATGACTTTGCTCTCAAATGCTGTGGGCATGTCCGCTGAGTATGCTGAAACCGCACCCCGTTCAACTGTCAATTTTCAATCCAATACCACAACAACAACTTGAAAAATGGCTGCTACTTCGTCTCGCGTCTTACTTATGCCTCGCCTATATTACTGTAATGTCATCTGGTACGACACGTTTCCTAGCAACACAAAAATACTCCCAAGGTCTGCTAATGAAAGTGATCCGTGCTGTCTCCTGGTCTGGTTTCAATGCTCCTACTGGTCTGCGTCGCCATGGAATACTAAGACTTCCCAAACTCAATATCTATCAAAATTCATGTATAATGTACCAAGTCATCAAAAAGTTGAATCCCATACTAAGCGAGTTTAGTATAATTTTAATAATTGGGATTAGCTCCTCTATACATGCACATAATGCCAGGCACAATATAATATAATCAATCATATTGATTGATTATATTATATTGTCATCAATCAATGCCCTATTTTGTTTTGTCTGTAAACTATTAATTGTGTGTGTATCTTGCACTATGTTCTAGTTGTCTTTTGTTATTGTGTTAAATGTCCTAGTGCCCAACTAATAAGATTTTGAGCGGGAAGTCTGTTTTCAGGTTGTGTGGTAGACTTCAGTATACAGTAATCCCTCGCTATATTGCACCACTTATTGTGGATTCAGTGCATGGCATATTTAGTAGAGTAGCCAAATATTGTACTCAAGTAGGAGTATTGTTACGTAACACTAATATGACTCAAGTAAAAGTAAAAAGTAGTCATCCAAATATTTACTTGAGTAAGAGTAAGAAAGTACTCATTGAAAAAAACTACTCAAGTAACTTGTGAGAAACTTCAGATATATATTTTTTAAAATAAGGGCATGAACGTCAAATAAAATTTTATATATATATATATATATATATATATATATATATATATACTGTGGGGATAAAGTATTCAGACCCCCTTAAATCTTTCACTTTGTTATATTGCAGCCATTTGCTAAAATCATTTAGCAATCATTCATTTTTTTCCTCATTAATGTACACACAGCACCGCATATTGTTATTGTTGAAATTTGTGCTTATTTACTAAAAAAGAACTTAAATTATGAAGTGAACACATAACTTACATAACTTTGTTTGAGTCATGAAAATATATCCGTCTAAAGCCTCTGGTGGCTGAAATATATCCTACCCGGATGTCGCGGGGCTTTTCCACGTGGCGACAATGAGGCGCTCTAAAGCAGTTTCTCAAATGGGGGTTCGTGGACACCGAGTGGTCCTTGGAGTAATTGCAAGGGGTCTGTGAAAATAAAATATCTTTCTAAAAGCCTCCTATGAGATTTATAGAAATAATAATATTTTACTCTTATGTGACTGAGACCTTTATCTATCTAAACTTCAGAGAGGACTTTTTTATATAATATCCATTGAGATTTGCGGGGGGGTGGGGGGGGGGGGGGGGCGTCCTGACGGTCAATCAAAAAAATTATTTAGTTCCCCAAAAAGGTTGAGAACCTTTTTGGGGAACTAAATAATTTACATAGCCAAAGGTTGAGAACCTTTTTGGGGAACTAAATAATTTACATAGCCACTCCCACCACACTTCAGTTGTACAGCCGGGTTCAAGACCCTTGTCCTGCATGCTTCTTGTGCTGTCCCACTACTGGCCCATACAACACTCATATCTAATGTGGCTTTACTCATAAGGCTTTACTTTTCTCATCGTGTTTACAGTTAGTGCTTTGTCTTTTGTCTTCCTTTCTCACTTCCCTCTAGAAACTTTGTTCTGTTCGACTGATTCTCAATAAATATCCATTATAATACTAAGAAACCACAGCGTCAGTTTAAAAACGCCATTAACACGTCCCACACCGAGGGACCCAGGGCGGTCCGCCGGCCCCACCGAGGCGCCCCGACAACTGTCCACCCGGTGGAGGCCGCAGGGACCCAATCCCACCCCCTCAGCCACCGCCACCACACACACCCCGCCACCCTGCCTCCTCCAACCCCAGGAGAGCCAGCCAGCCCCCCACACACACACATTCTCGCCAGCACCCACTACCCGCCCCCGAGTGTGGGAGGTGGACCCACCCCCCCAAACCAGGCAGGGACAAAAACCCACAGCAGGCCCCACAGCCCGCAGGGGGCCACCTCGATCCCCCATGGGAAGAGGAAGAGGCAAACGTGGAGAGAAGAGGAGGAAGCAGGCCCGAGGAGCGACAGTTCTGAATCTTCAAAAGTTACTACTATATACAGTAGTTTTCAGTCTTTGCACGTTTTCAGCAATTATCTTCGAACATGTGTAATGGTTTTCAAAGCAAATCTCTAAATTCACTTTACAGGGACTTTACAGTGTTAGAGATTGTTGTATAGCAAGATTCATCTAGCTTTTCAAAATGTTTTATGTAGTTGAGTTCAGTGTAAGGTAAGTACATTTTTAGTGCATGTTGCTTTGCAGTGACTGAATACTTTCATCACCACAGTATTTCTGTGATTTACAGCGGGACAAGTGGGTTGACACATTTCTGCCTGAATAGATACATTACGGAGAAATGGCAGTGCACAAAATGTTTAAAATGCAAATATATTTTTATTTCAAGTAGTACCCATTCAACAGGTTATTCAAACTTACGGTATTCCAATCTCAAAAAGGTTGTTCTGAATTAGCTGCTTTCCCAACATGGTGATACTCAGCTGAATACACAACTCCATCAGGCAGCCTCCATGAGTACACTGTAAATCCAGAATCAGGTTGTGAAACAGCAGACCTACTTTTCAGTGTCAATTCTCCAAAAAACAACAACAAAAATATTCATGTCGTATGTGTAATGATTCCGCAATTTCTGAAAATTGTGTAGTCTTTGTAGCGTAAATTCGCAGGGATGAAGAAATCTGATATCACACAACAATGGTGGTGCTCATTGTGAATTACTGTAAATGGTAACTAGACTGCACTTCCTTCGCACTTTACAAAGCCTCACATTTATCCATTCACACATACATTCATACAGCCCCCCAAAAAGCCTAAATTATAAGATTTTGTAAACTACAGTATATATTTAATATGCTACTGTATATATCATTCATACTAAACAACAGGGGCAAATGTACTTGTAGGGTCCGAACTCAACTCAGCCCCTCATGCAATTACAAATTTTAAAATTCATACAATACCATTATTTTGAAACAGCAATTTTTTTAAAATCAGAAGCAGAATCGTTTTTATTTGCCAAGTACCGTATTTTCATGACCATAGTCTGGTTTGGTGCTGCTACAAAAAAGGACAAACTCCGACTCCAACGGACAATCAAAACTGCTGAAAGGATTGTCGGTACCCCCCTACCCACCATTGAGGACTTGCACGCTGCCAGAACTAAGACAAGGACGTGCAAAATCCTCTCGGACCCTCCGCACCCCGGTCACCAGCTCTTCCAGCTCCTTCCCTCAGGTAGGCGCTACCGATCAATGCAAACTAGAACTAGTAGACATTCCAACAGCTTCTTCCCTCTTGCGATCAACTTCTTAAACACCTAACCTATAATTCCATTACAACAAGCTGGCAATTTTTTGACTTGAGTTCGTTGTCACATTTCTGTGGGGCCAATTATGTATTACTCGTGCACTCACTGTAGTTGTCTTGCCATGCTGCACTATTTGCATATACTGGCCACTCATGCCAGAGTAGCATCTGCTCCATTTGCACACTGATTGAGGAGTATCTGTAACATTTGCACAATCAACATTGTCCCAGATGATCGCACTACTCGTCACTTTAAACCGCATACACTCCTTGAAGTCTCAGCGCCCTTTGCACAATGGTCATTGCACCGGACTATTGCAATATTAGTCGTTCGAACTGCTCTAAGTGCTAGAGGACTCTGCATCTTTTTGGACAATTGTTTTTTGTCAATGTCTTTATGTCTCGAAAGTGTTCTGTAAATTGACTGTCTGTTGTACTAGAGCGGCTCCAACTACCTGGAGACAAATTCCTTGTGTGTTTTGGACATACTTGGCAAATAAAGATGATTCTGATTCTGATTCTGATAAGGCGCACTTAAAAGTTTTAAATTGTCTCCAAAATGGACAAGGGCGCGTTATAATGTGGCGCGCCTTATGTGTGCACCGAGTTCCAAAATCTGTAAATGTTGTTGGGTGACTTTAATGAGCGCTCCGCTTGGCTGACTGGGAGCATTTCCTGCCAACACGCTGCTTATATAGAGGAAGGCGGACATGACTGAGGACAGCATGCGGACGTAAAGGGGGAAGGGTGCGCGTGACAGAGGACGCTAAAGGCACGCCCCCAGTAGGTATATAGTTCCAGTATGTGCATCGGTTTGGCTAAGGACCCCGAAAATGGCACCTACGAAGAGACACGCTTACGAAGCACAATTTAAACTGCAAGCTATCAGTTACGCGGAGGAACATGGGAATCGAGCAGCCGCGAGAGAATTCAAGATCAACGAATGCACGATTCGCACTGGACTGCACTTATATAGCACTTTATCTACATCATCACAGTGCCCTAAGCCCTTTACAAAGCCTCACACACACATTCATAAACCAATGGGTGACTGCTGCCATGCAAGGCACTGCCAGGCCCACTAGGAGCAAATAAGTGCAGTCCATTTACCATTTATTTTCCCTAAGATATCAAATAAAAAAATTTTTTTTAATGTATCTCAAGATTCAAATTAACTTTGCTGGTTGCATTCCTTAACCGAAGAGCACTGACGTCCGTATTATAGGGAAGCTTTTATTTTGAAGGTGGCTTCTGCCGCGAGTTGGCGACCTATTACCGTAATGCCTAGTATGAACAAAATTAGGGGCGGCTGGCTTGACTGCTACTTTACGAGTGGAGGCTGGCTTGACTGCAGTGGAAACAAGGTGAGGTGGCCCAAGTTGGAAGACCAACTTGAGCAATGGATTAATGAGCAAAGATCAGCGGGAGAAGAGTCTCTACAGTCACCATTCGACTGGGTGCAATAACTCGGAGCTTGCCATCATTCTGGGAGGCTTGACGAAGGAACTCCAACCGCTGGACATCGGTGTGAACAGGGCGTTCAAAGTGAAGTGAGCAGCGTGGGAGCGATGGATGACAGATGGCGAACACAGCTTCACTAAGACTAGGAGGCAGCGCCGGGGGAGTTACGCCACAATTTGTGACTGGATTGTGGATGCTTGGGCTAACATGTCTGCTTGCACTGTTGTTCGAGCTTTCGTAAAAGCCGGCATCATTTCTGAGGAGCCGCACGGCAACGAGACTGACTCCGATGTGTACGAGAGGGAACCTGGCATGTTTGATGGAGAACTTGTCCAGCTGTTCATTTCGGATACAGAACATGAGGACTTTGATGGATCTGTGGATGAGGATTGATCACAAAATAACGTGAGTTCATTGTTAATTACTTTAATAAACTCAGTTTTGCTCCCGCTGCCTTTTTAAAAACATTGTTTTAGCGTGCATGCATGCTACCATATGTTTTAAGCTAGCATGCCTGGGCCCAATAATACGGTGCGCCTTGGAATTTGTCTCCGGCAGTTGGAGCCGCTCTAGTACAACAACAGACAGCCATTTTGACAAAAATAACTTTTGAGAGACATAAAAACACACTATGGAGAGTCACTGAGCAATGAAAGGTTACTGGAAATGCTGATACAATGACATTTGTGCAAATAATGGCCTCCAGCAATTTAGAGGAGTTGGAAATGACTAATCGAGCAATAATTTGTTAGTGAACATTGTGCAAATGGTCCAGATAGTTCTCAAGCACATAAGTGGTCAGTATTGGTCAACAACAGATATGCAAATATGCAGAGGGACGGGTGATTGTACGAATAATGTACAAGTTTCCCGACAGAGATATGACAACAATTTCATGACAAAATTGAAACCATGTTACAATAGAATTGCAAGTTAACTGTTTAGGAAGTTAAAGGCAAGAGGGAAGGTGTTGGAAAGTCTGCTGGTTTTAGTTTGCATTGATCGATAGCGCCTACCTGAGTGAAGGAGCTGGAAGAGGTGGTGACCAGGATGCGTAGGGTCCAAGAGGATTTTGCATGCTCTTGTCCTAGTTCTGGCAGCGTGCATGTCCACTAGGGTTGATAGGGGGGGGGCTGACATTTTTTCAGCAGTTTTGATTGTCCGTTGCACTCTGAGTTTGTCCTTTTTTGTGGCAGCACCAAACCAGACTGTGATGGATGAACACAGGACTGATTCGATGACTGCTGTGTAGAACTGCCTCAACAGCTCCTGTGGCAGGCCGTGCTTCCTCACAAGCCCCAGGAAGTACATCCTCTGCTGAGCCTTTTTGAGGATGGAGTTGGTTTCCCAATTCAGGTCCTGAGAGACTGTAATTCCCAAGAACTTGAAGGTCTCGACAGTTGACACAGGGCAGTTGGACAGCGTGAGGGGCAGCTGATGCCTACTGAAGTCCATGATCATCTCTACAGTTTTGAGTGTGTCCAGCTCCAGGTTTTGTCTGCCGCACTAAAGCTCCAGCCGCTCCACTTCCTGCCGATACGTAAACTCGTCACCGTCTTTGATGAGACTGATGACGGTGGTGTCGTCTGCAAACTTCAGGAGTTTGACAGCCGGGTGTATTGAGGTGCAGTCGTACGTGTAGAGAAAGAAGAGCAATGAAGAGAGGACACATCCTATGGGCACCCCGGTGCTAAAGACACGTGTGGTTGAGGTGGTGTAGCCCAGCCTTACCTGCTGTGTCCTGCCCATCAGGAAACTATAAATCCACTGACAGATGGCGGGCGAGACCCTGAGCTGTAGAGGTTTGGAGGAAACAAATTCAGGGATGAGGGTGTTGAACGCAGAGCTAAAGTCCTCGCGTAGGTCCCCGTGCCGTCAAGGTGTTCTCAAAAGAAGTGACACAATTTGTCATCCCTTCCCCAGAGATGCCACTAGTCCTCTGCATCCCTTGGCTCAAACAAGACAACCCTGCCATACATTGGACCCACCTGTCTATCAGTAGTTGGAGTCACTTCTATCATTCCCACTGTCTTCTTTCGGCCGTCCCGTCCTCCAGCACACCTGAGCCACCAGTTACACCTACTGATTTCTCCCGGGTCCCAGAAGATTATCACGATCTATCTCCCGTGTTTAGCAGGGAACTCGCCATCTCTCCTCCGTTCACTTCTTGAGATACATCATCGCCAAAGGACAGTTACAACCAGACCCCGCAAAGATCCAAGCAGTCGTCAACTCGCCCATTCCCTCCACCCGCAAGGAGCTTCAATCTTTCCTAGGTTTTGCCAATTTCTATCGACGTTTCATCCTTGACTACAGCAAGGTTGCCGTACCTCTCACCAGTCTCACCTCCACTAGCTCACCTTTCCATTGGACCCCTGCCACTTTGCAAGCATTCAAACGCCTCAAGGAACTGTTAACCAGTGCTCCCATCCTGCGACACCCTGACCCCTCCCTCATGTTCGTGGTGGAGATTGACACCTCTGACACGGGGGCGGGAGCCGTCCTCTCCCAGCAGGACCCTGTTTCGCAAAAACTTAATTCCTGTGCCTTTTTCTCCCGTGACCTGTCTACATGCGAGCAGAATTATGACGTAGGGAACCGAGAGCTGCTAACCATCGTCTGGGCGTTGGAGGAGTGGAGGCACTGGTTGGAGGGGACTGTTACATATTTTTTATATGGACTGACCACAAAAACCTGGATTATCTCCATTCCGCCAAGCGGCTTCATCCCCGGCAAGCTCGCTGGACTTTATTTCTTAGTCGGTTCAATTTCTGACTGTCCTTCCATCCTGGTTCGTGCAATGGCAAGCGTGATGCCCTCTCCTGTATGTATGCACCCCCCTCCAGCCCAACAGAACCAGAATCCTCCCTTCCTCGTGATTTTTATTGGAGCAGCCACTTGGAAGATTGAGTAGTTAAAGAGGCTCAGAAGACTCACCCGGATCCCAAGACCGGACCTCCTAACCGGCTGTTTGTACCCGATTCTGCACACTCTGACATCTTTCAGTGGGCCCCCAACTCCAAGCTCACCTGTCATTCCGGCATCACCCGCACCATCCATTTCATCCAGCAACACTTCTGGTGGCCCAGCCTAGCCTAGAACACCCGAGAGTTTGTCCTAGCCTGCTCCATCTGTGCTCGAGGTAAAGCTTCGCATCAACCCCGAGCTGGTCTGCTGCGCCCCTGACACCATCATCCTCACTATTATAGACTGGTTCTCCAAGTGTGTTCATTATCATCATTATTATTATATACCCAAAATTACCCTCTGCTTTTGAGACTGCTCACCTTCTTGTCCTTCACGTGTTCAGACTTCATGGTATCCCTGATGACATTGTATCGGACCGGGGTCGTCAGTTCTCTTCCCAGGTCTGGAAAGAGTTCTTTAAGGCGGTAGGCGCAGCAGCCAGTTTGTCTTCCGGCTACCACCCCCAAACCAACAGTGGGTAAATATAAACCTGGAATCCGCTCTTTGCTGCGTCACTGCTCGCCATCCTGCCTCCTGGTGCAGTTTCCTCCCATGAGTGGAATATTTCCACATCTCCCTCACCAGCTGCGCTAAAGGTATGAGTCCCTTTGTGGCATGTTATGGTTTCCAACCTCCTTTGTTTAAGGACCAGGAGCATACTGTGGCGTTTCCCACGGTGAGGGAGCATCTCCGACGGGTCCAGTCTGTGTGGACGGACGTCAAGGCTGCTCTAACTCAGTCTACGGAGAAAAATAAGCGGCTGGCGGATCTTCATCGATCCTATACTCCGGAATACAAGATGTGTCTGATGGTTTGGCTCTCCTCCCGTGACCTCCCACTCCAAACGGAACCCCGTAAGCTTGCTCCTCGCTACACTGGTCCATTTCCTATCACCAAACTCATCAATGCCACATCTGTTAAATGAAAACTTCCCCAATCCCTCAAGATCCATCCAACATTCCACGTGTCTCTGCTTCAACTGGTCTCCACCACTGCCCTTAGCCCTCCGACCATAACCATAGTGACAGAACCTCACTTTAAAAAATCCATCTACCTTTGTTCTATTATAATGTTGAACAATAACATGTAATAATCACAGACCTTTTACTAACTTATTACATTACACCTTTTTATCCTCAACACCGAGTTAATACTTTTGAAATAGATGGACTGAAATGTATACATTGTTACTCACCACTGATTCTGCAGCCATGTTGGTGTTAAAAAACATTCCACACTCCAAATTTTGTCGCTTTAGTCCACAACACTTCCCCAACAAAACCCAACAGGATTGTTTTCAAAACAGTCAATTTACACAATGCTTTGAAGTTAGATCTCAGAAGTTTGAAGTGGGATATTTCCTACTTTACATCACTCTGGAATGGAGCATCAGTACATTTTCATCTAATCTCTATCTTCACATTGCAATATGGAACACAACCTGTGAGAGTTGATGTTGGAATACAAAGTAAAGGCTACCAAGGTTAGCCGATAATATAGTTACAGTTATAGATTTGTTGTTGTTGTTGTTACAGAATTGTAAGCCTTACCTCTTCCATTCTGTAGGATTCAAACACATACAAATAGTTGCCTGGTCGACCTACCAGTCTGAAAAGTAAAGACAATGAAAGGATTGGAGTACTATGTTTAATTATAAAGCATTCATTTACTGTATCATCCACTAAGTTTTTGAAATTCAATATTTAGCCCTGATAAGATAAATAAATGAGCATATATGAAATAAAGCAAAAATAGCACTGAATTCCTAACCTTCCCCTGAAGAACGCGATGTAGATGATTGGTGTGAAAGCATTGACAAACTTCAGAATGAAGGTCTTAAAGATGAGTCTCTCCTCAAAATTCTTGTCAGTTTTTGGCACCTCTAAAATAGAAAACACACTTTGGTTTACATCACTCAATTTGCGTCAGTGGTAACGTCTAGGTTTCTCCCATTGACAATATAATCTGTATAGGCTACCAGGCTGCCAATGATATAACATGCAGTAACGTCAACTGTTGTGAAGTTTCACTTCTCCTAACATACAGCTGTGATTAAGTCGAAAGCAAAGGAGATTACTTAATGTATTCTACTGCAAACAAAACCCATAGCCGATGATTTACAGCAAATACAAATTACAATTTTAAAATTAAAATGAAAAATTCTGATTGTACAGCCTAATATCCTGGAGGTGAAATACAATAGGCTTGCTTGATTCATGATTGTTATTGCCTGGGACAACCTGTTTAGTTATGTACAGTACATATTACATATATGAGGATTACTGTAAAATACACACTAATAAAAAAGAGATCACTCCAGGTAGGGAAAAAGACACTTATGTTACACCCTTTAAACTGTTCAGGTATCTCATTACACTTACCTAAAACAGTGAGCCATCGTGCTACTGCTCCATACACCTCATCCAGTATAAGGATGACCACAAGGTTGATAATGGCTGCTGTTGTTTTGACAGTAAGTTGTACATGGTTTCGTGTGATTGGATTGGAGCTCATATGAAGAGCAGCTTTTGTCGAGATCCGGTATAGGATCACTCCAAAGACGATGGCAAACGTCACACCAATCTGACAACACAAAAGTGCACTTCAACAAATATAATGTTGCGATACCAAATTGTGTGTGTATATATATATATATATATATATATATATATATAAACCCCAATGAACTCCAATGAAGTTGGGATGTGTGTAAAATGTAAATAAAGGCAGAATACATTGATTTGCAAATACTTATAATTTAATTTAATCAAATACACTAATAAGACAATATATTTAATGTTCAAAGTGATAAACGTTTTTGTAAATATTCACTCATTTTGAATTTGATGCCTGCATATGACGTCCATAATTTCCAAAAACAACTTGAAATGTGGACTCGTTAGACCACAACAGGTCACGGCATTCAATGTTGGTTTTTGGCCTTGCCGCTTACGTGCAGCGATGTCTCCATACTCTCTGAAACCTTCGAGTATTGTGTTTTTTATTTTATTTTTGTAACATTCCTCAACTTCCCAAGTCTTTTGTTGCCACTGTACCAGCTTTTAGAGAGGCATCAAATGCAAAAACACAACAACATTCATCCGTTTGAACATTAAATATCTGTGTATTCAATTGAATATAGGTTGAAAATAATTTGAAAATTATTGTTTTTGTTTTGTTCGTCGCATCTTCATTGGAACTGGGGTTAGTATTATATTAAAACCATTAACACATGTAGTAAAATCTTACCATTAACAACATTGTGACAAAATTTGTCATGTAGGCAGGGAGGCGATCTTGACATGTCAGCTTATCTATCTGAGAAATACAAAAACTATTGAAAGTATAGATTTTTAACAAGTGCCCTGACATTGATGGTGAGCTGTAGAACACAAAGCACATACAGTTATGGCAACTTCAAGTAAAATACACTGTATTTAGCATGAGATGCTATTAAAAGAATGTTGACCTAATATTCATTTAAATGAGTACAAAAAAATATTTAAACTTGGCAGTTTTACAATGTGATTTTCCATTATATTAAAAAAAACTGTTCACTTTTGGGCTTCATATTTACATGCTTTCCAACTACAGTGTGTTCCAAATTATTATGTTATTAAGATTTAAGTTAAACAAACATAGGTTAATTGAAGACTCTAAATAGCCTGTAGGTGTAAATGTGAGTGCGGATGGTTGTTTGTTTTGTGTGTGCCCTGCGATTGGCTGGCAACCAGTTCAGGGTGTACCCCGCCTCCTGCCCGAAGATAGCTGGGATAGGCTCCAGCACTCCCGCGACCCTAGTGAGGATAAGTGGCTCAGAAAATGGATGGATAAGTTAAACAAACATCTGAGTGTTAGAAGTTTTTGGGGGGGTTGCATATGTTGTTTCTCCTTTCGATTTTATATTACTAATATAAATCTCGGCCAGATTTGATGATTACTTTCCCAGGTGAGCCTAATTAAAGGAAAATTACTGAAGGGGGTTGTTCCACAATATCACGCAAGTCACAGTTTTTATGCCTCATGGGGAAAAGGAAGAATGTTTATGCTGATAAAACAAATAATAATAATCACAAAATAATCCAATGCCTTGCGAAAGTAATGAGAGCAATGGAGATTGGTCTTTTGCAGGACAACACAGAACCCCACCCTGCACAGTAAACAGTACTATTAACGCTTTAGCTGCAATGGGTTTTTTGGAAGGAAAACTCATTGTGTGGCCACCATCATCCCCTGACCTCAACCCTGCAGAACATCCTTTAAAGCAGTGCTTCTCAATTGTTTTCTGTTATGACCCCCCCAGGAAGAAGAAAAACATTTGCAACCCCCACCCCCACCCGCAGCCCCCGCGAGTACACCTCTATATAACATTGTATATAAAAGATAATATCATCTAATCCTTATAATCATTGAATAAAGTACAAGAGAAAGAGATATAGACTGCCATCTACTGCAGTGGATGTGCAATTACACTTTATTCTAGTACGTAAATCATGTTTTTCAGGGTCTCACCCTTCCCACCTGGCATCGCAACGCGACCCCCACTATTTGAGAAGCACTGCTTTAAAGGAAGAACTGTGAGTATCTACCTTCAAACAGCAACTCTGAGACTCTGGGATGCAATCGTTGCATCCACAAATGAGATTCAGGTAAAATATATTCATTTAGGGTATGTAACTTCATCGCTAAATTTGGGTTTTAGTTGAAATTGTTAAGTTGAAATATTTTTTTAATATATCTATATAACATTTGTGCATAATAATTTGGACCAATGTATTTTGAGTGGTAAAAAATAGATACTGCTGTCATAGTGTACTTCTGATTTTACTCAACAAAATCCCCATTATTACATAAACTCATAATTGTTGATGATCAAAAACTGTCATTCACTGTAAATCACATTCACTGTTTAGAAAATGGGGGAAAAAACAGCATATGCCCAATAATTGGGCCTGGTGACATCAAAAACCTTAATAACTCCATGTGCAAAAAGTATTGTGTTTTACCTGGCCACAAATTAAAGACTGTTAATAAAATAATAATCTAGTGTAACAGATGAAGAGTCAAAATTGGCACTCCTAAATCAGTCATGCCATTGAAGGAAAGTAATATAAATAAAGCCGTCACCTTATCGTGGTGGAGGGGTTGGTGTGTCCCAATGATCCGAGGAGCTCAGTTGTCTGGGGCTTTATGCCCCTGGCAGGGTCACCCATGACAAACAGGTCCAAGGTGAGGGACCAGACAAAGCATGGCTCAAAGACCCCTTATGATGACGACAAACTATGGACTCAGTTTTCCCTTGCCCGGACGTGGGCCACCGGGGCCCCCCCTCTGGAGCCAGGCCTGGAGGTGGGGCTTGAAGGCGAGCACCTGGTGGCTGGGCCTGTGCCCATGGGGCCCGGCCGGGCACAGCCCGAAAGGGTAATGTGGGTCCCCCCTCCCATGGGCTCACCACCTCTGAGAGGGGCCATAGGGGTTGGGTGCAGTGCGAGCTGGGCGGTGGCCGAAGGCAGGGATCTTGGCGATCTGATCCCCGGCTGGCTCTAGGGATGTGGAATGTCACCTCTCTGGCAAGGAAGGAGCCTGAGCTGGTGTGTGAGGTCGAGAAATACCGACTAGATATAGTCAGACTCATCTCCACGCACAGCTTGGGCTCTGGTACCATTCCTCTTGAGAGGGGTTGGACTCTCTTCCATTCTACTCTGGAGTTGTCCATGATGAGAGGCACCGAGCAGGTGTCGGTATACTTATTGCCCCCCGACTCGGCGCCTGTACGTTGGGGTTCACCCCGGTGGACGAGAGGGTAGCCTCCCGCTGCCTTTGGGTGGGTGGGGGGATGGGTCTTGACTGTTGTTTGTGCCTATGCACCAAACAACAGTTCAGAGTACCCACCCTTTTTTGAGTCCTTGGAGAGGGGGTGCTGGAGAGCGCACCCGCTAGTGACTCCATTGTACTGCTGGGGGACTTCAATACTCACATGCCGTCAAGCTGAAGAAGGAATCCTATCGGGCATTTTTGGCCTGTGGGACTCCTGAGGCAGCTGATGGGTACCGGCTGGCCAAGCGGAATGCAGCATTGGTGGTCGCTGAAGCAAAAACTCTGGTATGGGAGGAGTTCGGTGAGGCTATGGAGAAAGACTTCCGGACGGCTTCGAGGAAATTTTGGTCCACCATCCAGCGTCTCAGGAGGGGAATGACTCTAAATTGACTGACAGTGCACCATCAACACTGTGTATAGTGGGGATGGGGCGCTGCTGACCTCGACTCTGGACGTTGAGAGTCAGTGGGGAGACTCAATTCCACCGACACGCCTTCCCATTAGGAAGCAGAATCTGGGTTCTCTGAGACGGGCTCTCCTATCTCTGGGGTTGAGGTCACCAAGGTGGTTAAAAAGCTCCTCGGTGGCAAGGCCTCTGGGGTGGATGAGATTCGCCCGGAGTTCCTAAAGGCTCTGGATGTTGTGGGGCTGTCCTGGTTGACACGCCTCTGCAACCTCGCGTGGACATCGGGGACAGTGCCTCTGGATTGGCAGACTGGGATGGTGGTCCCCCTTTTTAAGAAGGGGGACCGGAGGGTGTGTTCTAACTACAGGGGGATCACACTCCTCAGCCTCCCTGGTAAGGTCTATTCAGGGGTGCGGGAGAGGAGGGTCCGTCGAGAAGTCGAAGATCAGATTCAGGAGGAGCAGTGTGGTTTTCGTCCAGTGGACCAGCTCTACACCCTCGGCAGAGTCCTCGAGGGTGCATGGGAGTTCGCCCAACCAGTCTACATGTTTTTTGTGGACTTGGAGAAGGTGTTCGACCGTGTCCCTCAGGGAGTCCTGTGGGAGGTGCTTCGGGAGTATGGGGTACCGAACCCCCTGATACGGGGCGTTCAGTCCCTGTACGACCGGTGTCAGAGCTTGGTCAACATTGCCGGCAGTAAGTCGGACTCGTTTCCGGTGAGGGTTGGACTCCGCCAAGGGTGCCCTTTGTCACTGATTCTGTTCATAACTTTTATGGACAGAATTTCAAGCCGCAGCCAAGGCGTAGAGGGCGTCCGGTTTGGTGGCCTAAGAATCGCATCTCTGCTTTTTGCAGATGAACAAGAACAAGATCCCGGATATAAGCGGACAAAATGAGTTTCCTCCGCAGTGTGTCCGGGCTCTCCCTTAGAGATAGGGTGAGAAGCTCGGTCATCTGGGAGGATCTCAGAGTAGAGGAGCCATCTGCTCCTCCACATAAAGTGGAGCCAGATGTCGGGCCACTGTATTTCAAAGTATAAGTGATCTCAATGGAAATTTCTGATTTAAAAGCTGACCAAATGAAAGGTACCACTGATATCAACTAATTTCTGGTTGTTTAATGTTATACCTGATACTATGAAACATACATTGGGTGACAAATACATCCATCCATCCATTTTCTGAGCCGCTTGTCCTCACTAGGGTCGCGGGCGTGCTGGAGCTTATCCCAGCTAACATCGGGCAGGAGGCGGGGTACACCCCGAACTGGTTGCCAGCCAATCGCAGGGCACATATCAATAAACAACCATTCACACTCACATTCACACCTACGGGCAATTTAGAGTCGTCAATTAACCTACCATGCATGTTTTTGGGATGTGGGAGGAAACCGGAGTGCCGGGAGAAAACCCACGCTGGCACTGGGAGAACGCCACACAGGCGGAGCCGGGGATTGAACCCCGTTCCTCAGAACTGTGAGGCAGACACTCTAACCAGTCGTCCACTGTGCCGCCTTGACAAATACATTTAAAAAAAATAATAATCTGAATATGATATTGATTGCAGATGCTTACCTGTGGAACTTACCTGGGCCATTAAATGGAAAACACATACAAATATGTAACCTTTTAAAAGGTTATTCCAAGACTCAAAAATGTCCAACGAAGCATACCTTGTACTTTGTTTTGTGATCTCTGCTTAGAGACTTCTGCATGACTTGGAATTCATATTCTGCCCTGGGGTGGTCCTGTGGTGGTGATGGACAGAAAAATAACTAATGTGAAAAGGGCTAGAGGCGAAGAAAATATGAATGAATAAAAAGATGGACATGGACCCTTTGGAAAAAAAGTTTGATCGTATTTACGATGTCATTAAAAAAAAAACTGTATCAGATATCGTAGCTATGCTGTCAAATTAAAACGGCAACTTTTTTCATTGTGTAATACATTTTGATTTCTGTAAAATAATTTGAGAAGGCCTTGAAAGCATTTAATCATTATTTATGTGAACTAATACATTGTGTTAGTGAGAATAACACAGATGATGTTAAACATAGTTAGTACGCAGTTGCAATTAGTAAGAGGTTAGCAGTGCAAACATTTGTGGAAATTATGCTAAGGCTTCACTCGTCCTATACAGTAATTTGAATAAATCTGATGAACACACTATACGGTATATCTCTAGGATGACTTCCTAGGTTTAATAAGGCGCACTAGTATCCATCCATCCATCCATCCATCCATCCATCCATCCATCCATCCATTTACTACCGCTTAGCCGAGGTCGGGTCGCGGGGGTAGTAGCTTTAGCAGGCACCCCCAGACTTCCCTCTCCCCATCCACTTCCGCCAGCTCTTCCGAGGGGATTCCGAGGCGTTCCCAGGCCAGCCAAGAGACGTAGACTCTCCAGGGTGTCCTGGGTCGTCCCCGGTGGGACGTGCCCGGAACACCTCACGAGGGAGGTGTCCGGGAGACATCCTAAACAGATGCCCCAACCACCTCATCTGACTCCTCTCGATGTGGAGGAGCAGCGGCTCTACTCTGAGATCATCCCGGATGACCGAGCTTCTCACCCTATCTCTAAGGGAGAGCCCGGACACCCTGCGGAGGAAACTAATTTTGGTCGCTTGTATCCGGGATCTTGTTCTTTCGGTCACGACCCACAGCTCATGACCATAGGTGAGTGTAGGAACATAGCTAGACAGGTAAATAGAGAGCTTCGCCTTTCGGCTTTGCTCCTTCTTTACCACAACGGACCGATACAAAGTCTGCATCACTGCAGACGCTGCACCGATCCGCCTGTCGATCTCCCGTTCCATTCTTCCCTCACTCGTGAACAAGACCCCAAGATACTTGAACTCCTCCACTTGGGGCAGGATCTCATCCCCGACCCGGAGAGGGCACTCCACCCTTTTCCGACTGAGGACCATGGTCTCAGATTTGGAGGTGCTGATTCTCATCCCAGCCGCTTCACACTCTGCTGCGAACCGCTTCGGTGAGAATTTGAGATCACGGCTTGATGAAGCGAACAGAACCACATCATCTGCAAAAAGCAGAGATGCAATTCTGAGGCCACAGAACCGGACCCCCTCTACGCTTTGGCTGCGCCTAGAAATTCTGTCCATAAAAGTTATGAACAGAATCGGTGACAAAGGGCAGCCTGTCTCATTAGTCCAACAGTCCAAAATAGCACTCGTATCAGTATTCAAATCAACCCTCCCCATTGAAATGAATTGAAAGTCATTAACCCGTTCCAAACCCCCACCAAGAAAAACAACCACATTTTTTATGTTTCTTATAAAGAAATATAGTAATGTATTGTATATAAATATAAAAACATAATACAAGCGAATGTAAAAAAAAAGAAGCTAGTTTTGTGAAGTATAATTAAGCCGAAAGTGACACACTCATCCACACTAACATACTAGAGTACATTAATGTGCTGTGTCTTAAATTTCATGGCCAAGACAGTGGTGTAGCTCCCCTGTAGCTCTCTTTCTCTCTCCTTACTCAGCAACTCCGGCAGCAGGGACTCGGAGTGCTTGGCTAAGCAGTGAGAGCTCAGCGTATGCAATGCTCATTTTCAGGGCTTCTTCACAATCCCTTGCGATCTTCTTTTTCTTGGGAGCCATACTGTGGGCTAATTTACAGGAGAAAAACAATGATATCCGAAAAAACGTGACATGCGGAGTGAATGATGCAGTGTAAGACAAAGCAAAACTGAGTATTACCGATAATTTTGGAAGGATGTCAGGAAACTTAATTCATAAACCTAAACAAAGTTTGTCTGAAAAAAATTTTTTGTAACTGATTTGTTAGTGAACCGAAGTTCCAGTAAGAGCTTCCACCTAAATTGCTCAATTTTTTTCCCACTTCACTGGCACAGTGAAGAGTTGGCCTGCAGTACACTCGTAATGCAAGCCATTGCTCACAAGTCAAGGCAAAATAAAATCAACCGAGCGACAGCTCGTACCTTGAAAAACTCTTACGGTAAGTTGTAGCGCTCCCAGGTCTAAGTACCACTGTACCGTAATTTCTCTGTATAATACACATTCCCTACGACTTGATTCTTCCAACGCTATTGGAGCACTGGTGTAAAAAAAAAAAACAAGCACTGCATACACAATGCCTCTTCCCTTAGTCAGCCATCACAACATCCTGACTCCTCTGTACCTCATTGCTGGACAGTGCACCCAGTTGCAGGATACCCTATAAGACGATACTATTTTCAACAATCCTATTAAAATGTTATACAAAGTACTTATCGTATTATTAAGCAATGATTTCAGTCAATCACCATCTTTGTACTTTGCTAATAACATGTGAACATGTGTATAAATGCTGAGGAGGCGACACAAATGTTTGCAGCGCATGCACATAGACCAGAATATTCCTTTGACAAACCAAATAAAATCAGAATCATCTTTATTTGCCAAGTATGTCCAAAACACACAAGGAATTTGTCTCCGGTAGTTGGAGCCGCTCTAGTACAACAGACAGTCAATTTACAGAACACTTTGGAGACATAAAGACATTGACAAAAAACAATTGTGCGAAAAGATGCAGAGTCCTCTAGCACTTAGAGCAGTTCGAATGACTAATATTGCAATAGTCCGGTGCAATGACCATTGTGCAAAGGGCGCTGAGACTTCAAGGAGTGTATGCGGTTTAAAGTGACGAGTAGTGCGATCATCTGGGACAATGTTGGTTGTGCAAATGTTACAGATACTCCTCAATCAGTGTGCAAATGGAGCAGATGCTACTCTGGCATGAGTGGCCAGTATCGGTAGCGCCTACCTGAGGGAAGGAGCTGGAAGAGCTGGTAACCGGGGTGCGGAGGATCCGAGAGGATTTTGCACGTCCTTGTCTTAGTTCTGGCAGCGTGCAAGTCCTCAATGGTGGGTAGGGGGGTACCGACAATCCTTTCAGCAGTTTTGATTGTCCGTTGCAGTCGGAGTTTGTCCTTTTTTGTAGCAGCACCAAACCAGACTGAGATGGAAGAACACAGGACTGATTCGATGACCGCTGTGTAGAACTGTCTCAGCAGCTCCGGTGGCAGGGTGTGCTTTCTCAGAAGCCGCAGGAAGTACATCCTCTGCTGGGCCTTTTTGAGGACGGAGTTGATGTTGGTCGCGCACTTCAGGTCCTGAGAGATTGTAATTTCCAGGAACTTGAAGGTCTCGACAGTTGACACAAGGCAGCTGGACAACGTGAGGGGCAGCTGTGGCGAAGGATGCCTCCTGAAGTCCACGATCATCTCTACAGTCTTGAGCATGTTCAGCTCCAGGTTGTGTCGGCCGCACCACAGCTCCAGCCACTCCGCTTCCTGTCGATATGCAGACTCGTCACTGTCCTTGATGAGGCCGATGACAGTGGTGTCATCTGCAAACTTCAGGAGTTTGACAGTCGGGTTCGCTGAGGTGCAGTCGTTCGTGTAGAGAGAGAAGAGCAGCGGAGAGAGGACACAACCTTGGGGCGCCCCAGTGCTGATGCTGCATGTGGATGAGGTGGCCTCCCCCAGCCTGACCTGCTGTGTCCTGCCCGTCAGAAAGCTGTAAATCCACTGGCAGATGGCAGGTGAGACGCTGAGCTGGAGAAGCTTGGTTGAAAGGAGTTCAGGGATGATGGTGTTGAACGCTGAGCTGAAGTCCACGAACAGGATCCTCGCATAGGTCCCTGCACTGTCGAGGTGTTCTCGGATGAAGTGCAGTCCCATGTTGACTGCATCATCCGCAGACCTGTTCGCTTGGTAGGCAAACTGCAGGGGGTCCAGCAGGGGACCTGTGACACTCTTGAGGTGGTCCAGCACGAGACGTTCAAAGGACTTCATGACATCAGATGTCAAAGCGACAGGCCTGTAGTCATTCAGACCCGAGATTGCAGGTTTCTTGGGGACTGGAATGATGGCGGAGCGTTTAAAACAGGATGGAACTTTGCACATTTCCAAAGATCTATTGAAGATCTGAGTGAAGACTGGAGCGAACTGGTCCGCGCAGACTTTGAGGCAGGATGGGGACACATGGTCCGGGCCTGCCGCTTTGTTAATCTTCTGTTGTTTGAAGATGCGTCTCACATCATGTTCATGGATGGTTAACGCAGAAGTCAGAGGTGTGGTTGTGGTCGCAGGTGTGGCCGGGTGGGTGTGTGGTGTGAAACTGTCCTTTTCAAATCTGCAGTAGAAGGTATTCAAGTCGTTGGCTAGTGTGCTTGGGGTGATCGTCACTTGTAATTAGTCAGCGATTGGAAAGCATGCCAGACTGATTTAAAGTCGTTTGTGCTAAACTGTTTTTCCAACTTTGCTGCACAGATCCTCTTTGCAATGTTCATTTCTTTAGTCAGCTGGTTTCTAGCTCGATTATACAGGGCCCTGTCCCCGCTCTGATATGCGTCCTCCTTAGCTTGGCGAAGCTGCTTAAGTTTAGCAGTGAACCACGGCTTGTTGTTGTTGAATGTGCGAAATGATTTTGTTGGTACACAAACCTCTTCACAGAAACTGATATAGGATGTGACAGTGTCCGTGTATTCATCCAGGCTGCCAGCTGAATTTTCAAAGACACTCCAGTCTGTGCAGTCTAAACAGCTATGAAGTTCCATCTTGGCTTCATTGGTCCACTTTTTGACTGTTTTCACTGTAGGCTTCGCACATTTAAGTTCTTGCTTGTACGTCGGTATTAAGTGAATTAATCAGTGATCAGACGAGCCCAGGGCTGCACGAGGTATAGCACGGTATGCGTTTTTTACCGTAGTGTAGCAGTGGTCTAAAGTATTATTTTCCCTGGTAGGACAGTCGATGTGCTGCTTGTATTTAGGGAGTTCGTGGTTGAGTTTAGCTTTGTTAAAGTCCCCGAGAATAATGAGGGGTGAGTCCGGGTGTTTTTTTTAAATTTCGTTGACTTGTTCGGCGAGCGTTAGCAATGCGGCGTTTGTGTTAGCTTGAGGCGTAATATAGACTCCAGCCAGTATGAACGATGCAAACTCACGTGGCGAGTAGAATGGTTTACAGTTCAAAAACAGCGACTCAAAATGCGGGCTGCAGTGTGTGCTGAGCACCGTGACGAATTTTTCGTTGATATGGAGGCATATCCCGCCGCCCTTTGTTTTCCCCGAAGATTCCATGT
Organism: Phycodurus eques; assembly: GCF_024500275.1. Taxonomy (NCBI): domain Eukaryota; kingdom Metazoa; phylum Chordata; class Actinopteri; order Syngnathiformes; family Syngnathidae; genus Phycodurus; species Phycodurus eques. The sequence goes on along the minus strand of NC_084529.1, from coordinate 5,964,339 downwards.
CGCGGTCCGCTCGATGAATGTTGAAGCCGGGAAGCATGACGGCGCCATCGGGTACAGCGTCGCAAAGCCAGGTCTGCGTGAAGCACATGGCCGCGGAACGACCGAAGTCTTTACTGGTCTTTAACAGAAGATGAAGCTCGTCCATTTTGTTGGGTAGGGAGCGTACATTCGCGAGGTGGATCGACGGGAACGCCAATCTGTGTCCTCTCTTGCGGAGTTTCACCTGAATGCCGGCTCGCTTCCCTCTGTGGCGTCGCTTCCGTCTCCATGCGCCGAAAACCGCGGACGCCGCTCCGGTGAGTAACTCGGGGAAAGAACTGAGCGGATATTCGAAAGTTGGTGACAGAAAGTCCGGAGTAGCCTCCTTGATGGTTAGCAGGTCTCCCCTTGTGTAAGTGAGTCGTGTAAGGTCTCCAAAGACGGACGAAAAACACAAAAACAAAGACAATACTGGAGTGCGCGTTACCGAGGCGACCACACTGGTCGGCGCCATCTTGGATCAGTTCATGTTTTGAGCATGCAGTTCATGTTTTGCATAGGTCTGCATGCATAGCAGCAGACCGATGGGGGTGTGTATTTTACGCGAGGGCGTATTACACTCGAGAAATTACAGTATATAATATATAATAGATTTTTATTTATTATTTTTATACATTCTGCTTTTTTCAGTATTGGGTCACAGGGGCAGTAGCCTAAGCAGAGAAGCCCAGATTTTCGTCTGCCCAGCCACTTCCTCCAGGTCTACCAGAGAAATCTTAAAGCATCCCAGGCCAGCCAGAAGACATTGTCGCTCCAGAGCATCTTGGGTCTTCCCTAAGGTCTCCTTCCAATGGGATGTGCCAGGAAGACCTCCTTGCCTTGCATCCTCACGAGCTACCCCAGCCAGAGCTGAAGTGGCAGGACCCTGACAACCTGCGGAAACTCATTTCAGCTGCTTGTATCTGTAATTGTGGCCTTTCAGTCATGGGCCACACCATAGGTGAGGGTGGGAATGTAACTGACCTATAAATCAGATTTGTCTTTCAGCTGGCCTCCTTCTTCACCATGAGATCATTGCACAATCTGCATAACTACAGATGCTGCCCTGATCTCCCTTTGGCCATGGGGCAGTTGTGGCTAAGTCTTTAGTATCCCACAGGACCTACGTTTGGGGCAGAATCCCATCAACAACCCAAAGACGGCCATCCACCCTTTGCAGACTGAGGACTAACACTTGGTGCTGCTGATTCTCTCTCTCTCTCAAACCCTTGCTGGAGATTACAGCTTTATGAAGATAACAAAATCACATCATCTGCAAAAAGCAGATGTCACTAAAGCGGATGTTCTCAACTCCCAGCCAGCACCTGTAAAATTCTGATTCTAAATGAAATTCTAAATGAACAGAATCAGTGACAAAGAGCAGCCGTGGTGGTGTCCTACCCTCGCTGGAAACAAACTTGACTTACTCTCAGCAATGTGGACCAAACTCTGACACCAGTTGTGCAGGCACCAAACGGCCCATCTCAGGGGGTCTGGTATCCCACACTCCTCAGGCAACACCCCCCAGAGGTACAGGGTCAAACGCATTTTCCAAGTCCACAAAAGACATGGACCCGAGGGTATAAAGCTGGTCCACTGCCAGCGTGAATATCAGACTGCTCCTCCTGAATCCAAGGTTCGACTTACCAATGGACCCTCCTCACCAGAATTTATTTTACCAGGGAGGCTGTGACCCAGGGTGTCCTGGTGCCAAATGCACGTATGGACACCCTTATAGTTGAACATGGTGTTTGTTATGGACAATTCGTGACAAGCACAGAAGTCCAATAACAAAGCACCACTCAGGTTCAGGTAGGAGAGCCGCTTCATCCAAATCACACCCTTCCTGGTCTCACTGTCATTGCCTAAGTTAAAGTCCCACAGAAGATCAAAGTAAGTAGTAAGTTATTTTATTGTGTGTTTTACAGCCTATTTTATTAATAGATTTACTATAGTCCTTAGCATGAGAAAGGAATTTAGGAGTAGCAGAGACAGAATAATAATAAATGTTAAAAAAAATAAATAGTTCATCCAAACCTTGAGTGCTTCCTGTGAAAAATAAACCAAGAGACACAGAGGAGGGGGTGGAGGGGAGAGATCTATTGTTAGTGAAGGCAATAACCTTAACAGTGGTAACATGAAAAGTAATGAATATACTACACAAATAAATAATAGAAATTATTAATTGGCGCTATATGATGTCATGCAAGTACGTAAGTGGCTCATTCAAACACTGATGACAAAACAGCAGAGGAGGTTCAGTCTCTTGCTCAGGGACAGTTGAGGGCTGTGGCGGTATAGAGAAAAACCTGCAACCTTTACATGTATGTCAGACATGTATGTACTGTACTAAAGTGGGCAACTGATTAGGACATATGCCTCAAAGTTCTGAGGACCCGGGTTAAAATCCGGCCTCGCCTGCATGGAGTTGGCATGTTCTCCCGGTGCCTGTGTGGGTTTTCTCCGGGTACTCGGGTTTCCTCCTACATTCCAAAACATGCCTGGTGGGTTAATTGAAGACTCTAAATTGCCCATAGGTGTGAATGTGAGTGTGAATGGTTGTTTATATGTGCCCTGTGATTGCCTGGCGACCAGTTTGGGATGTACCCCATCTCTCGTCCAGAGTCAGCTGGGATGGGCTCCAGCATGCTGCGACCCTAGTGAGGATAAACGGAACGGAAGATGAATGAATGAATGGTTTCATTCATCCATCTTTTATACCTCAATGGTGACGCGTATGGAGGACTAAGAGTGCCAAAATTAAATAAATAAATGCCTAATTAAAATAAATAATTAAATGTGTCATGAAGTATTTACTTAATTCAATATCCATTTATTTATTTCAATACTTAGTTTTAGGGTTTTCAATATAAATTTATTTCAGGATTTGAGTAATTATTTCAATATTGAATTATTCATTTATTTATTTAATTTTGTCACTCATGTACCCTCTGTGTCAAGAAATAATTGTATCTGTCATTCTCTCCCATTAAACTCTGTGAGCGGGTTATTGCCTGCTCCAATCAAATTCTTGTTCCTGCATGAGCTCTTCTGTGAGTTAATCACAGACATTTTAGGATTTTATGGATTTAATGATGAATACACACTGGAGCCCAGTATGTTTCATGCACTTTCGGATTGTACAGGTAATCTTCTAAACTCCAGACCACTCAGCAATATCACGGAAATGTTTATTTCCATAATTCCATCCAAAAAATGTAACTTTCATAGATTAGAGATTCAGACTCCGCAATTGTTTCAATTGTGGAGTCTGTATTTATTTGATTATTTTTACATAATTTGGGTTTCCAGCACATGAAACTCACGAAATTAGGAATTCAAAAAATTTGAATACTGTGAAGAAATCGGCCCAAATTTTGAAGGCCATAAATGTTTCAAACTGAGTGTCACACACTATTCACTACTAAACTCAAAGCACCTGCACAGGTTTCCCCAGGTTTCATTAAATTCCTTCAGTTTGGTTCAATTGTCTCAGTTGGGTTCAATATGGGGAAGGCTGCTGACTTGACAAATGGCCAGAAGACCATCATTGTTACCCTCCATAGGATGGGTAAGCCACAAAAATTCATAGCTGAGGAGGCTGGCTGTTCACAGAGTGCTGTGTCCAAGCATATCAACAAAATGTGGCAGGAGAAGATGCACCAGCAAAGAGATGACCGTGGGCTTCAGCAGATTATCAAACAGAGAAGATTCAAGAATCTAGCCAGAAAGATCCAGAAAGAGTGAAATAAGGCGGGAGTTACATCTTAAAAAAACACCACATTCAGACGCATCTGGGAAATGGGCTACAACTCTCGGCTTCCTCGGGTCAAGCCACTTCTGACCCTGAGCCATCGAAGGAAGCCTCTCAACTTGACCCAGGAGAAGTACTGGACTGTTGGCTAGTGGTCCATGGTCTCTTTTCCGATGAAAGTATAGTGTGCATTTCATTCAGGAATTGAGGTCCAAGGGTTTGGAGGACGACTGGTGAAGAACAGAACCCAAGCTGCTTGAGCTCCAGTGTGAAATATCCACAGTCAGTCTTGATTTGGGGTGCAATGTCCAGTGCAGGTGTTGGTAAACTCTGCTTTATTAAATCCAAGGTCACCACAACAGACTACCCGAATGTTTTAGAGGACTTCATGATTCCTTCTGCTGAGGATCTGTGTGGAGATTCAGATTTCATCTTCCAGCAGGACCGGGCCCCTGCCCATACTGCCAGAAGCACCAAAACCTGGTTTGATGCCCATGCCATCACAGTGCTTGACTGGCCAGCCAACTCGCCGGATTTAAACCCCATTGAGAATCTACGGAGTATTATTAAGAGGAACATGAGGAGCACCAGACCCAAAAACAAAGAAGAACTGACAGCATCAAGGAAATCTGGGCTTCCATCACTCCCAGGCAATGCCACAGGCTAATTGCTTCAATGCCATGGCGCATCGAGGCAGTGACAAAGGGATTCCCAACCAAGTATTGAAGATTAGTTTTGAAAGTACCATATTTTGATTTTAATGTGACCCTAATTTATTTTTGTTTTCTACAAAAACTGAGAAGTAAATGGTGATTTCTTCATCTTCTTCTATTTTTTAATGCCTGATTTTGTGGGTTTTATGAGCTGGAAGCCCAAATTATGAAACAATAAACAAATAAATTATTTAAATTGTTTTATTTATTTTTTTACTTTTTTACTTTTTTGTCCTGTTCGGCTGTTAGGTCAAGCAGAATGGAAGATCTGTATCCCTTTCATGATAGATCACTTTTACTGTGTCACAGTGGAGTTTTTAAACTTCCGCTGTGGTTTCTTAGTATTATAATTGAAGTTTATTGAGAATCAGAGTCGAACAGAACAAAGTTTCTAGAGGGACGAGAGAAATGAAGACAAAGCACGAATTGTCAACAGGATGAGAAAAGTAAGTCATGAAATGAAACATTAAATATGAGTGTTGCATGGGGCTGTAGTGCTACACCCTTTGAGCGAAGGACAGGACAAGGTAGAACAGGACAAGGACAGGAGAAGAAGCATGCAGGACAAGGGTCGTGAACCCGGCTGTACAACTGAAGTGTGGTGGGATTGACTATGTAAATTATAAAAGTCTATAGGACGAGAGTGTGAGTGAGGGGATACATAAGCAATTTGAATATTTGCGAGTTAGTTGTCGCAGTAAGTGCATAAGTGAGTGGCCAAATACCCAGTGAAAGAGTCCCAGGGAAGTGTGCCTGCAGACACATGCAAGTGAATTGACACTGCTTTACATGCACTAAAACTGACAGAAGTGTCCTGTAATGGCTGTGCCCGCACCGCGGAGGCTGAGGAACCCACCCAAACAATCGAGGGGCGGGATCGGGCCAATGGGCACACCGAGGGACCCAGGGTTGTCTGCCAGCCTAATGCCAGCCCCCAGCCAACCCACAGGAATTGCCATCAGGACCAACTGCTTTTCCATTTTTCATTCTCTTTCGTGCCTTTCTAACTTACCCCTTACTAATCATTGCTACTTCCTGCTCCACCACAATTGACTCTTCTACTCAACTTACTCTCTGATTTTCCTCATTCATCAACTCCTCAAAGTATTCTTTCCATCTATCCAGCACACTGCTTGCACCAGTCAACACATTTTCATCTCTATCCTTGATCACCCTAACCTGCTGCACATCCTTCCCATCTCTATTCCTCTGTCTGGCCAACCTGTAAAGATCATTTTCTCCTTCCTCAGTGTCCAACCTGGCATACATGTCATCATATGCCTATTGTTTGGCATTTGCTACCTCTACCTTCACCCTAAGTCACATCTCCATGTATTCCTTTCTCCTCCCCTCAGTCCTTTCAGTGTCCCCCTTCTTCTTAGCTAACCTCTTTCCATGTATGATTTTTCTGTACTTTGTCTCCTTCGACATTTTACTCCCAGAAGATGCACCAAGTACTTTACTGCCTTTTTCTCTGATCACCTTGGCAGTAAAGGTCCAGTCTTCTGGAAGCTCCTCCTGTCTACCAAGAGCCTGTCTCACCTCTTCCCGAAAAGCCGACCAACACTCTCCCTTTCTCAGCTTCCACCACACGGTTCACTGCTCTGCTTTTGTCTTCTTAATCTTCCTCCCCACCACCAGGGACATTTTACACACCACCATCCTATGCTGTCTAGCCACTCTCCCCTACCAGGACCTTACAGTCAGTAATCCTCCTTCAGATTACATCGTCTGCACAAGATGTAATCCACCTGTGTGCTTCTACGTCCGGTCTTGTAGGTCACCCTATGTTCCTGCCTCTTCTGGAAAAAGTGTTCACTACAGCCATTACCATCCTTTCTTCAAAGTCTCCCACCACCTGTCCCTCAAGGTTCCTTACCTGGATGCCAAATTTACTCATCCCTTCTTCATCACCCCTGTTTCCTTCACCAACATGTCCATTAAAATCTGCACCAATCACGACTCTCTCTCTGGGATACTCAGAACTACTTCGTCCAGCTCCTTCCAGAATTTCTCTTTCACCTCTAGGTCACATCCTACCTGTGGGGCATAGCCACTAATCACATTATAGATAACACCCTCATTTTCAGGACCAGCTTACAGTTTGCACTAGAAAGTGTTTCCACAGATGCATTATTTGCCTTAGAGGATATTGATGGAAAAGTACAGATAAGGTCAGAAGGAGCTACACTGTGTCTTTGTGGATCTCGAGAAAGCCTATGACAGAGTACCCAGAGAGGAACTGTGGTACTGCATGTGGAGGTCTGGAGTGGCAGAGAAGTATGTTAGAATAATACAGGACATGTATGAGGGCAGCGGAACAGTGGTGAGGTGTGCTGTAGGTGTGACGGGCGAGTTTAAGGTGGAGGTGGGACTGCATCAGGGATCAGCCCTAAGCCCCTTCCTGTTTGCAGTGGTGATTGATAGGGTGACAGATGAGGTTAGACTGGAGTCCCCGTGGACCATGATGTTTGCAGATGACATTGTGATCCTGCAGTGAAAGCAGGGAGCAGGTGGAGCAACAGTTAGAAAGGTGGAGGCATTCACTGGAAAGGAGAGGAATGAAGATTAGCTGAAGTAAGACAGAACATATGTGCATGAATGAGAGGGGTGGTGGGGGAAGAGTGAGGCTACAGGGAGAAGAGATATAGACATTAGAGACAGTGGCACTGAAGAGACAACAGGAAGCAAAGATGGAGGTGACGGAAATGAAGATGTAGAGATTTTCTCTCGGAGTGACAAGGTTGGATAAAATTAGAAATGAGTCATCAGAAGAACAGCCAAGGTTAGATGTTTTGGAGACAAAGTTAGAGAGAGCCGACTTGGGTGGTTTGGACACGTCCAGAGGAGTGATAGTCAGTATATTGGTAGCAGGATGATGAGGATGGAGCTGACAGGCATGAGCGCTAGAGGAAGACCAAAGAGAAGGTTGATAGATGTCGTGAGGGAAGACAGGAGTGCAGTTGGTGTTTGAGAGGAGGATGTAGGAGATAGGCTTACATGGAAAAGGATGGCACGCTGTGGTGACCCCTAATGGGACAAGCCCAAAGGAAAAGAACATCCACCCATCCATCCATTTTCTTTACCGCTTATCCTCACTAGGGTCGCAGGCTGCTGGAGCCTATCCCAGCTATCTTCGGGCGTGAGGCGGTGTACACCCTGAACCGGTCGCCAGCCAATCGCAGGGCACATAGAAACAAACAACGATTCACACTCACATTCACACCTACGGGCAATTTAGAGTCCTCAATCAACCTACCATGCATGTTTTTGGGATGTGGGAGGAAACCGGAGTGCCTGGAGAAAACCCACCCAAGCAGGGGAAGAACATGCAAACTCCACACAGGTGGGGGTGGGATTTGAACCCCAGTCCCCAGCACTGTGAGGCAAATGTGCTAACCAGTCGTACCCCGTGCCAGCGGAAAAGAAGATATATATATATAAAAAAAAAATATATATATATATATATATATATATATATATATATATATATATATATATAAAACACACTCACCCTTAGGTCTTTAATACTGACTGTGACTTAGGAAAACTCAGGATATCATGACTTGATTGGATTGGCCATACAAATTATCTGACATTTACGGAAGCCTTACCTCCTCATCTTCAAACCCGGTTAGGTCCCACTCGTAATTAAGTCTCATTTGTCTCCTCTTCCAATGCTCCATGAACATGGCAGCTTTTGTTTAAAGACAGAGTAGAGGACATTGAAGAGATCATCAAAAAAGAAAGTCTGATGATGGTTATTTTTTGTCATGAGAAATGCACCTGTCTTGTTTGAACCGAAACGATTCCAGTGTCCTGGTTAATTAAATAATTTGAATCATATTCTCAATACACGTATTATTTGTATAAAACTCGATGAAAGGGATGTTTGCAGTTTTTCTTTCTCTCTCAATAAACCACCACATGCAAGGGAAAAAGCCTATCAGACAGAGAAGGTGTGACCGACGAGGTGTCAGTCATTTGCTGTGCACCATCGGGCACAGCGTCAGCTTTGCGCTGACCTTACTGTTTTAGAATAGCCAAATCTGGAAAATAAAAAAATGCCCATTGCGTGATAAGAACTGGGCAAGACTAGCAAACAGAAGCGGAGTGAAGAGACCTCAGGCAGCTTCGAGGTTTCAAAATATTTCTGCTCGGTAGGTTTGTTTATCACCTCTTGTGATTTTTAATTAATTGTATGTTCCAAAAAATGCAAACTTCAAACCAATACAACTTGTGTTAATGTAACATTTTATGATTAAGTCCGCTGGTCTTGCATGCCAAGATAAAGTTCAAAGAACCATTTGCTCATCAACCTCAAATATTCTAAATGTATGACTTGATGTCTGTGGCATTGTGTCAGCTTTACAGGTCCAGCTGTGAGACTTTGAGAACTGTTCATCTTGATTTGAGGCCAAACAGTACGAAATGTTGTTTTGAACAATAAGCAGTTGATTTGCCAAGACTAAAGTTTCGACCATTATTCTATATGCTTGATCTACGAGTAAGAGTACAAAGTTGGGAGTGTTTTAGATTAATATATGATTAATTAGTAAGCAACTACTGGCATTCCATACTGGTCATGCACGCAGTTGAGAGCAAGAGTGGGGCCCGCCACAAGATCAATCGGCAGGAAAGTTATGAGTGCATCCCAACAGGACAACAACTTTCTTTTTCGTTTTCCGCCTGTTATTGTTTTATTTTTGTGCATCCTTTTTCTTCAACTAAACCTGCCTCATTTTCTCCCGAGACAACTGAGAAAGACCACTCCACGACCAACCTATACATATACATGGTCGTGAGTACAGCACTGAAGATTATTGGCTTTTAATGTGTACATTTTCGGAAAAGTGACGAAAAAAACCTTCGATCAATCTCTTTCATCGAGAAGGAAATACGAGTTCTTGACTACAGCAGCTTCACTATTAAACTCAAAACACACACAAACACAACAAGAAGTGGAATTTTATAGAAAATATTATATATAATGGGCAAACTACAGGGAAACTACAAACTAAACTACAAGGATCTAACTACAAAAAGGAAACATGAATAATGGTAATGAGAAGAAACGAGGCATACGAAAAAGGAAGAGGATATTAAATGGATGGATGGATGGATATATATACAGTGGGTACGGAATGTTTCAGACCCCCTTAAATTTTTCACTCTTTGTTATCCATCCATCCATCCATTTTCTGAGCCGCTTCTCCTCACTAGGGTCACGGGCGTGCTGGAGCCTATCCCAGCTATCATCAGGCAGGAGGCGGGGTACAGCCTGAATTGGTTGCCAGCCAATCGCAGGGCACATCCAAACAAACAACCATTCACACTCACAGTCACAGTCACCCCTACGGGCAATTTAGAGTTGTCAATTAACCTAGCATGCATGTTTTTGGTATGTGGGAGGAAACCGGAGTGCCGGGAGAAAACCCACGCAGGCACAGGGAGAACATGCAAACTCCACACAGGCGCGGTCGGGGATTGAACCCCGTTCCTCAGAACTGTGAGGCTGACGCTCTAACCAGTTGTCCACCGTGCCACACTCTTTGTTATATTGCAGCCATTTGTTAAAATTATTTAAGTTCATTTTTTTCCTCATTAATGTACACACAGCACCCCATATTGACAAAAAATTTTTTTGAAATGTTTGCTGATTTATTAAAAAAGAAAAACTGAAACATCACACAAACATAAGTATTCAGACCCTTTGCTCAGTATTTAGTAGAAGCACACTTTTGAGCAAATAAGGCCATGAGTCTTTTTGGGAATGATGCAACAGGTTTTTCGCACCTGGATTTGGGGATTATCTGACATTCCTCGTTGCAGATCCTCTCCAGTTCTATCAGGTTGGATGGTGAAAGTTTGGTGGGCAGCCATTTTCAGGTCTTTCCAGAGATGCTCAATTGGGTTTAAGTCAGGGCTCTGGCTGGGCCATTCAAAATCTCTGTAGTTGGCCCCATTCCTCTTTTCTTCGATTGCAACCAGTCTCCCTGTCCCTGCAGCTGAAAAACACCCTTCAGGTGTTTTTTTTAGCAAACTCCATGCGGGCTTTCATGTGTCTTGCACTGAGGAGAGGCTTCCGTCAGGCCACTCTGTCATAAAGCCCCGACTGGTGGAGGGCTGCAGTGATGATTGACTTTCTAGAACTTTCTCCAATCTCCCCACTGCATCTCTGGAGCTCAGCCACAGTGATCTTTGGGTTCTTCTTTACCTCTCTCACAAAGACCCTTCTCCCCCAATTGCTCAGTTTTGCCCAACGGACAACTCTAAAAAGGGATTATTATTTCAGGATTATGGAGTCCTCTGTGCTCTTAGGAACCTTAAGTGCAGCACAATTATTTTTTTATAACCTTGGCCAGATCTGTGCATTGTCACAATTCTGTCTCTGAGCTCTTCAGGCAGTTCCTTTGACCTCATGATTCTCATTTGCTCTGACATGCACTGTGAGCTGTAAATTCTTATATAGACAGGGGTGTAGTTTTCCTAATCAAGTCCAATCAGTATCATCAAACACAGCTGGACTCCAATGAAGGTGTAGAACCATCTCAAGGATGATCAGAAGAAATGGACAGCACCCGAGTTAAATATGAATGTCACAGCACAGGGTCTGAATACTTATGGCTATGTGATATTTCAGTTTTTCTTTTTTAATAAATCAGCAAAAATTTCAACAATGCCATTTTTTTCCTGTCAATATGGGGTGCTGTGTGTACATTAATGAGGAAGAAAATGAACTTAAATGATTTTAACAAATGGCTGCAATATAACAAAGAGTGAAACATTTAAGGGGGTCTGAAAATGTTCCTTACTCACTATATATATCATCAATTTTCACGCTCGCGACCCTAGTGAGGGGTTGTGCTGGAGCCTATCCCAGCTCTCTTCAGGTGATAGGTGGGATACACCCTGAACTGGTCGCCAGTAAATCACAGGGCACATAGAAACAAACATTCACACTCACATTTACACCTACGGGCAATTTATTGTCTTCAATCAACCTGCCATGCATGTTTTTGGGATGAGGGAGGAAACCGGAGTACCCGGAGAAAACTCAAGCAGGCACGAGGAGAACATGCAAAGTCAACACAGGCGGGGCCGAGATTCCAACCTTCGTCCTCAGAACTCTGAGGCAGATGTGCCAACCGGTCTTCCAACATGTCGCCAAGATGAAAATCACTTCAAATTTTAAAACGCTGTGACATAAAAACATTTCCTGAAATTGTGATGCCCATGGCGACCGGCCATTTAAATTCTATTACAGTGTATGTAACACCACTGTTAGATAGATCTCACCTGCCTTAGATGGTAACATAAGCTCAACGAAGCAGTAAACATTGACAAGGCTAATTTGTCTTTAACAGACAACTTCTTAGTCAATATATTTGTATATAAACTCATAACTGATAAAACATTGACTATATGACGTATTACAAAAAGCAGCTTTAGCCATACATCTATCCATCCATTTTCTGAGCCGCTTATCCTCACAAGGGTCACAGGGAGTGCTGGAGCCTATCCCAGCTATCATCGGGCAGGAGGCGCGGTACACCCTGAACTGGTTGCCAGCCAATCGCAGGGCACATACAAACAAACAACCATTTGCACTCACATTCACACCTAGGGGCAATTTAGAGTTTTTTTCAATGAACCTACCACGCATGTTTTTGGGATGTGGGAGGAAACCGGAGTGCCCGGAGAAAACCAACGCAGGCACGTAGAGAACATGCAAACACCACACAGGTGGAAAAGCATGGTTTTGTGCTATTTGTGCAAAAAGGAGTTTTCGAACCACCAAAGCACTAAAACCCTCCAAGTTTTCAACTGCCACGCAGAAACCATTTTGTTGATAAATAAATAAATAAATAAAACTGTCTTAAAATGGCACTTTAACTTTAGGTCTGTTTAATTTTTGCCAGGGATGTGGTCTATTGGTTTTTCTATTGTTTTGTATTGGAATGTAACTCAATGCATTTTTCCAGGGTTAAAAATAGTCCTGTCTGTATTGATTATTTGATTAAATTGTCTACTAAAATCCATTACATTGCGCCAGGTTGCCTTTTTCGCACAAATATTGCTGTATGATTAAAATTTGATGAATAGATTTTCATTAATTATAAATCCTCTCAGTAATTAGACTTTTTTTTAATTTAGTGTCACCCCTAATATATAATATACACTACATATACTTAATACTTCTGTGTTCAGCATGAATATAATAACAAAAATACTACTAATGTGGACGTGTGTGTGTGTGTCGGTGTGTGTGTGTGTGTGTGCGTGTTTGTTTACATACCCCAAAGAGCCATGAATATCGAGAAGAATACAGTAGCTGGGTTGTCAAATAGGTGACTGGCCCTTGCAGTTCCACAAGCAGAACCTAGGCTCCAATAGCTGCACACTTTATCACACAAAGGACACATGGTGATGTTGTTCTTTTGGTGGCATATCTCCATGCTGGAAGACACAATTCAAAGATAAAACTCAATATAAAGGTCTAAAAAGTGTCAAAAGTGAAAGCAGTGAATGAAAAACTATATAGACCTTTAATCGCAAATGCATTAATTTATCTATCATCCGCAAGTCTGTGCACCTCTTTGTGCTATTTTAGAAAGATGCTGGTCTGGCAGCTGAAAGTCTCCCAAGGAGTGAACATCCCAGAAAATCCCAGCAAGCATTTTTAATACCTTTAAAAAATAGTGCACAGGTAAGGATAACACTAAAACATCCGATGTTGACTGCCTTTGGAATTAAAATTAGAATGTCACTACCTACTGCCTACTACTAAAATGCCAAATGGCGAAAACCTGATCAACATTTTTGCTACATAATTTGTAAATACTGAAGACTGGGTCGCAGTGGTTGCTGATTTATTGGCTGACGAAGGCACAGAGATGAAAAGGAATTATCGTCAACCTAGCATAGAAGCTGCAGGGGGCCCAGGAATGCACAAAAAGAGATTAAGTTCAGTGCTATTCTCGCCTTAGTTTAGTTGTCTTAGTAATGTTGAAGCAATTTCTTTTTGTTAGTTTTTTTTATTTTTGGGGGGAGAGACGTGGGTTTATGAAGGGATTTTGTGCAGTCTCTCCCAAACAAAAATACCTCAATTTCAGTGCTATTTTCAGCTGAGTTGGATTGTCTTGGTAATGTTGAAGCAATGTCTTTTTGTTAATTTTCCATTCACCATCCGTTGCGGGCGTGCTGGAGCCTGTGCCAGCTGACTCTTGGCGAGAGGTGGGGTACACCTTGAACTGGTCGCCAGCAAATCGCAGGGCACATATAAACAAACAACCATTCACACTCACATTCAATCCTACGGGCAATTTAGAGTCTTCAATTAACCTACCACACATGTTTTTGGAATGTGAGAGGAAACCAGAGTACCCGGACAAAACCCACGCAGGCATGGGGAGAACATGCAAACTCCACACCGGTGAGAACTCAGAGAATTTGAGAGAATTTAAACTCAGAACTGTGAGACACATGTGCTAACCAGTCGCCCACCATGCCTTGTTAATTTTCATTCGTAAATAAAATTATTTTAAAAAATAAAATATTTTCTCCTCCTCCTCCTCCATTTTCTTCTTCTCGCCCTATCTCAAAGGGAGAGCCCAGGAACCCAGTGGAGGAAACTGATTTAGGCCACTTGTATCTGATCCGCGATCTCATTCTTTCGGTCTCTCCCCACAGTGCGTGACCATAGGTAAGGGATGGAATATAGAGAAACTTCTGAATAAACAGCTTCCCCTTTTGGCTCCCTTTTCACCAGGACAGACTGAGCTACCGTCTCATCCACCAGAGAGAACCCGAGCTGACGTTTTCCACATTGCCTCTTTGGACTGTGACCTGTGGGTGCAGGCCATTGAACTCCACCTGCTAGCGTTGTTACAATAGTAGAATTTACCCAGTTTTATTAAGGCAGTTCTGGCCACTGATCACCCTACTCTACTGCTAGGCCAACACCAAGTATGGTTTTCATTACCAGACTAGGGGCAGAGCTACTTGTTGAGCACCAAATCAGAAAAAGTTGGTGCAAACTGCAAAACACACGCAAGCCTCCATAATTATTAAAGAAAAAAAGAATTGATTGTATTCACAATCAATTAATGTGCAGACACATGAATGTGGTGATACAGCAGACCCCCCAAAAATACGACACATCAGGGGTAGGGGACTCGAATTACATGACTTGATTTAACAATTTTGGCACTTGTCTTGCTTGGCTAAAACTTAACTACGACCCGACTTTGACGTGGCAATCATGAGACTCGACTGACTGAGACTTGAAACACATGCTTAGCAAGTCTTTCCTGTCTACAGTTGAACATCAGCATTTTCAACATAGTGTAGCATGCCATTTGTTTTGCTTTTGAAAGACTTCACTCAGGTCTTCAACAGATCTTTGGAAATGTGCGAAGTTCCATCCTGTTTCAAACGCTCCACCATCATTCCAGTCCCCAAGAAACCTGCACTCTCTGGTCTGAATGACTACAGGCCTGTCGCTTTGACATCTGTGGTCATGAAGTCCTTTGAACGTCTCATGCTGGACCACCTCAAGAGTGTCACAGGTCCCCTGCTGGACCCCCTGCAGTTTGCCTACCAAGCGAACAGGTCTGCGGATAATGCAGTCAACATGGGACTGCACTTCATCCTGGAACACCTCGACAGTGCAGGGACCTACGCGAGGATCCTGTTCGTGGACTTCAGCTCAGTGTTCAACACCATCATCCCTGAACTCCTTTCAACCAAGCTTCTCCAGCTCAGCGTCTCACCTGCCATCTGCCAGTGGATTTACAGCTTTCTGACGGGCAGGACACAGCAGGTCAGGCTGGGGGAGGCCATCTCATCCACACGCAGCATCAGCACTGGGGCGCCCTAAGGTTGTGTCCTCTCTCCGCTGCTCTTCTCTCTCTACACGAATGACTGCACCTCAGCAAACCCAACTGTCAAGCTCCTGAAGTTTGCAGATGACACCACTGTCATCGGCCTCATCAAGGACGGTGACGAGTCTGCATATCGACAAGAAGCGGAGCGGCTGGAGCTATGGTGCGGCCGGCACAACCTGGAGCTGAACACGCTCAAGACTGTAGAGATGATCGTGGACTTCAGGAGGCATCCTTCGCCACAGCTGCCCCTCACGTTGTCCAGCTGCCTTGTGTCAACCGTCGAGACCTTCAAGTTCCTGGGAATTACAATCTCTTAGGACCTGAAGTAGGCGACCAACATCAAATCCGTCCTCAAAAAGGCCCAGCAGAGGATGTACCTCCTGCGGCTTCTGAGAAAGCACGGCCTGCCACCGGAGTTGCTGAGACAGTTCTACACAGCGGTCATCGAATCAGTCCTGTGTTCTTCCATCACAGTCTGGTTTGGTGCTGCTACAAAAAAGGACAAACTCTGACTGCAACGGACAATCAAAACTGCTGAAAGGATTGCCGGTACCCCCCTACCCACCATTGAGGACTTGCACGCTGCCAGAACTAAGACAAGGGCGTGCAAAATCCTCTCGGACCGTCTGCACCCCGGTCACCAGCTCTTCCAGCTCCTTCCCTCAGGTAGGCGCTACCGATCAACGCAAACTAGAACTAGTAGACATTCCAACAGCTTCTTCCCTCTTGCGATCAACTTCTTAAACACCTAACCTATAATTCCATTACAACAAGCTGGAAATTTTTTGACTTGAGTTCGTTGTCACATTTCTGTGGGGCCAATTATGTATTACTCGTGCACTCACTGTAGTTGTCTCGCCATGCTGCACTATTTGCATATACTGGCCACTCATGCCAGAGTAGCATCTTCTCCATTTGCACACTGATTGAGGAGTATCTGTAACATTTGCACAACCAACATTGTCCCAGATGATCACACTACTCGTCACTTTAAACCGCATACACTCCTTGAAGTCTCAGCGCCCTTTGCACAATGGTCATTGCACCGGACTATTGCAATATTAGTCATTCGAACTGCTCTAAGTGCTAGAGGACTCTGCATCTTTTTGCACAATTGTTTTTTGTCAATGTCTTTATGTCCCCAAAGTGTTCTGTAAATTGACTGTCTGTTGTACTAGAGCGGCTCCAACTACCGGAGACAAATTCCTTGTGTGTTTTGGACATACTTGGCAAATAAAGATGATTCTGATTCTGATTCTGATTCAAACAATCATCTATCCATTGCAATTGCAAGTTACTTGGTTATAATCACATTGCACATTTCTACCACAACAGCATGCAGCTAGCTAGCTAGATATGCCTACACCCCAGAAATGCATCTTACCCAGATGCTTCAAGTTAAAGAACAGCTAAGTGAGTCATTATTCTAAATTCCTAAAAAGTGAGAACAAGCAAGGGGATTACCAGGCGGCTGCTAAGGTATGTACCAGTAGTCGTCGTTGCCGTGTGTCCTCCGTCTCTTTAACACTGCCTTCAGACCAGCTTCCAGTGGAAAAGAGTATAAGTCAAGCCAGCCACCATTTTATTTGTATTGGCTGTATTTACATGAAGTTTGCACTTATGGCGTATAGGTTGTGTCCCTACACTAGACAGCAACCAGCATGTCAACATGGTGTTTTTTTGTGAATCGGCAGCCTTTTATATAACCTTATTGTTGCTGGAAAGAAAATACTCAACCATTTCTGTACCTAACATTGTATTATCAGAAACAAACAAAAAAAGAATAACAGAGAACTATACTTGTGCCTTTGTATTGAGTATAACCAAAAGAGATATACAAAAATGCATGCCTGATAACAGGGAATACCCAGGTAATACCATACTTTAATGATCAGAAAATATTAAACCAAAAATCAAAAGCCCAAATGGTTCTATTCCTTGTTTTTAAACACATCTCAATGTAAATGCCAATTAATGCAAGCTAAGATTCTGAACCTTTCTTATATTCATCCTTTGAGCTTAAACTGAGATGTCTCCATTATACGGTTCAACTAAAACTAAAACCTTGGCTTTGCTATTGAATGCTTTTTGGAGGGTACTGTATGGTATAAATCCAATTGTGTTTCAGTTCTTAAGATTTAACTTTAACCTTTAACGTGTTGTTTTAATGACTACTTAGGTAAGAAAACTGTTATTAAAAGAAAATGGATACCTTCAGAAGTGGATGCAGAGGAGAGACATCTAAGCAAGTATATAAAGTTGAACCAGGTGCCAGGTAAAGACGAATGCCATAATTGTATTGATGCAGAAATTGACAAGCTTGGAGCAAGAGACTGGAGAGCAGTCAAGTACTATGTCAACAACAGAATTACTTCTCTTTATTTTGTGTATTTGTAAATCAAACGCTAGTTCACAGAATGTCTTGTGCTATTGGAAGAACCAGTTGCTATACACTAGTACCGTGCTTGAATGTTTGATGATTGTTTTTAAAATAATTTACAATTTTAATCTGGAATTTCGTTTTGTATTAAATTCTCCCTGGTTTGAGATATGTTGCACATGAGGTCATGAGTATATGTTATAAAGGTGAGCCACGGCAGAGACTGAGGTACACGTTGGTCTAAGAATGGTTTGCATCATTCGAATAGAAAGATTCTTATCTTTCCAATAATGAGTTGCATGATTATGTTAAAAAATGATAGTGGTGTACATAAACTGAGTCTGTCTTTATAATTGGACAACAATAGTTTGATTACCCAATGAAGATCAAAGATGACAACCTGTTTGCCAGAAACACTTTTCAAGGGCCATTTGCCACCTTACCTTCCATAGCAGCATGAAGCTTGACAAATGAGGACCCAATGGGATAGTTCAACTACGTAACGAGCACCGGCCTGTGCCTTGCCTTTGCTTCCTCATTTCAACCGACTGTCACCGGGTGAAGTGGGAGGAATCATCAAGTTACCTCAACCTATTCTAAACAATTTAGTCCCTGTGACAACACAAAAACTAGAGATTTGTGTGTGTGTGTGTGTTGTGTGTATGTGTGTGTGAATTTGTGGAAGTGGACCTCACCAAGTTTGGAATGCTAGAAACAGAGCCCCAGAAGTGACCAAAAAAACTAGCGTGGAGGAGAAAAGTTTCAAATTCTATAAACTTTAAGTGATATTTTTGATTGGGATTTTTTTTTTATGTTCTCTGATTTTTTTCAGCGCTGTAGAACCACTGGAAAGGGTGGACCCCACAAATGGAGAAATGCGAGAATGTGTGTGTGTGTGTGTGTGTGTGTGTTTGTGTGTGCGTGTGTGTGCATGTATGCGTGTTGTTTAATCTCATCTAATGATTTTTACTACTTATTGCGAGATGAAGTTTCATAAAGCATCATAATACTTCGGCCACTGGTTTGAGTAATGGTCCATTTCTTGATGCTTCATCTGCACACGAAACCACCTGCTGGCCAAGTGTATAATCACAGGCAACTGTATCTTAGGCCAGATAATGTGTGATGCATTGCAATATGGTGGTTGTTGTGGCACCTGGAAACAACTATGAATGACAAAAAAATAATAATAATATTGTGTCGACATGAAATAATAAAATATTATTTGAACTTATTCTGTGTGTGTGACTGTTTCCCAAATGATGGTAATCATATACAGGCACATCTAAAAAAAATTTTAATATTGTAGAAAACTCAATTGATTTCAGTACTCACACATAGAGTCATTAAACACTTATATATACTTATAAACACTTCACAATATTTTTCAGAGGGCAAATTCCTGCCTCAATTCTACATTAAAAAATAAATTCCATTGTTTCAGAATAGTTTGTTACATTGTCTCGTTTCTAGAGATGGTGAATTTGGAGTTGTCATTTGTTGTAAGCTATAATCATCAAAATTATACAGGAATAAAAAATCATTAAATATTTCAGTGTGTGGTGCATCTCTAGAATATAAGTTTCACTTTTTGAATTGAACTACTTAACTAACTTAAGCTTTTGACACTATTATAATTTATTGAGCTGTACCAGTATGGCAGCTTTTGTAATGTGTTTTTCAACTTTGGAGAAGCATAAACCCACATTTACATGGAGCTGCTTGACGGGTTCTAAATTGCTGTGTCAAAGTGTCACACGTCGCGCCAAACTCTCAACCACTTCCCCCAAATGAAGCATGCCTCAATACACACCTCGCAGACACGCCCCCTTCATTACTCGACTCACACCTCGAAGACTCAGCACAACCCGTAATATCACTAATGTTTACCTTGGTATATTGTCATCGACTGTTGCACATCCATACAGAAAGACAATGACTCCCACCATTGAAGCAGGAATTAGCATCTGGGTGTAAAGTCCCAACCAGGCAAAGTACAGTCCAATCTTCTCTCCAAAGTACTTTCTAAACAAAATGACACACAAAATGATATTTACAACCAGACAGGGAAATTATTACACTCAGTACATTTACTGTATACGCACACATAAACTGACTTCCCCAAGTTAATTCTGTCCATTTTTCATACTTCTCTTTTAAGTTCCAATTTACATCCACTTGGTACAAGCAGTCTTCGATAAAGTACAGTACCTGAAAGCAATACTTGAGTAAATGTACATGTTTCCTAATAGAAAAGAACTTTGGTGGAAGAGAAAGAGAATAGAAGAAGAATATTATGAGTAAAACCACAACCCCAATTCCAATGAATTTGGGACATTGTGTTAAACATAAATAAAAACAGAATACAATGATTTGCAAATGATGTTCAACCTATATTTAATTGAATACATTACAAAGACAAGATATTTTATGTTCAAACTGATCAACTTTATTGTTTTTAGCAAATAATCATTAACTTAGAATTTTATGGCTGCAACACGTTCCAAAAAAGCTGGGATAGGTTGCAAAAAAGTTGAGGAATGCTCATCAAACACCTGTCTGGAACGTCCCACAGGTGAACAGGCTCATTGGGAACAAGTGGGTGCCATAATTGGGTAGAAAAGGAGCTTCCCTGAATTGCTCAGTCATTCACAAGCAAAGATGAGGCGAGGTTCACCTCTGTGAACAAGTGCGTGAGAAAATAGTTGAACAGTTTAAGGACAATGTTCCTCAACGTACAATTGCAAGGAATTTAGGGATTTCATCATCTACGGTCCATAATATCATCAAAAGGTTCAGAGAATCTGGAGAAATCACCGCATGTAAGCGGCAAGGCCGAAACCCAACATTGAATGCCCGTGACCTTCGTTCCCTCAGAGGTGGCACTGCATCAAAAACCGACACCAATGTGTAAAGGATATCACCACATGGGCTCAGGAACACTTCAGAAAACCAATGTCAGTAAATACAGGTCAGCGCTACATCCGTAAGTGCAACTTGAAACTCTGCAATGCAAAGCAAAAGCCATTTATCAACAACACCCAGAAACACCGCCGGTTTCTCTGGACCCGAGCTCATCTAAGATGGATTGATGCAAAGTGGAAAAGTGTTCTGTGGGCCGACGAGTCCACATTTCAAATTGTTTTTGGAAATTGTGGACGTCGTGTCCTCCGGGCCTAAGAGGAAAAGAACCATCCGGACTGTTATGGACGCAAAGGTCAAAAGCCAGCATCTGTGATGGTATGGGGCTGTGTTTGTGCCAATGGCATGGGTAACTTACACACCATTAATGCTGAAAGGTACATACACAAAAGATATGCTGCCATCCAAGCAACGTCTTTTTCATGGACACTCCTGCTTATTTCAGCGAAACAATGCCAAACCACATTCTTCACGTGTTACAACCGCGTGGCTTCGTAGTAAAAGAGTGCAGGTACTAGACTGGCCTGCATGGAGTCCAGACCTGTCTCCCATTGAGAACGTGTGGCGCAATCTGGGGTCTAAATGACTACAGGCCTGTCCCCTTGACATCTGTGGTCATGAAGTCCCTTGAACGTCCCGTGCTGGACCACCTCAAGAGCGTCACAGGACCCCTGCTGGACCCCCTGCAGTTTGCCTACCGAGCGAACAGGTCTGCGGATGATGCAGTCAACATGGGACTGCACTTCATCCAAGAACACCTCCCTGAACTCCTTTCCTCCAAGCTTCTCCAGCTCAGCGTCTCGCCTGCCATCTGCCAGTGGATTTCTAGCTACCTGACGGGCAAGACACAGCAGGTGAGGCTGGGGGAGACAACCTTATCCACACGCATAATCAGCACTGGGGTGCCCAAGGTTGTGTCCTCTTTCCGATGCTCTTCTCTCTCTACACGAATGACTGCACCTCGAACGGACTGGACGGACAGAGGGAGGGAAGGAAAGAAAGAAAGAAAGAAAGAGAGAGAAAATTACCTCACTAGTCCGATGGGCTGGTACTTGTAGAAGACACTGTAGTTTGCCCACTCCTCATACAAAAGCTGGAAAATAAATCACTATTCTTAAAATACCAACATGCCAGTGTATGGGTCTTTCTTTGGAATTCGTGCAAAGTAAAGGTTGAAAACAAAAATATATATATACCGTATATGTACTGTATATATAGTTTTGCTTGTTGTTCACAACCAAAACACATTATACCAACAATAAAGTCAATGTTACCTTTTATTATTATTTTTTTTAACTCTACATTGTAAAAATATTTTGCGGAAACAAATATCACAAGCATGAGTGCAAGGACAATTTCATGTCAGGACAGCTCATCAGAAATGTGGACTCCAACTCCAGGAACTTCAGACAGTTGACCCCTTCTAAACAGTCCCATCAGAGTTTAGTAGTATTTGTTTCTTGCATTTGGCAAAAGCTCAGTTATTCCCAAACTATATCCTTTGTGATTTAAACCAGTGGTTATTAAACCTGAGAAGACTTGGGTAAAAAAAGAAATCAAAGGAATACTTACTTTTCTGTCATTAGCCTCTGCAGTCTCTTCATCAATTATCTCCCTATAGACGGAAAAATACATATATTGTACTGTGAACACGCAGTTTTGACTTGGAGAGCAAGATTTTTCAGCATTTGCAATATTTAGATGCCTTTGTCAGACTTCAAAACTGTTGCAAATGTCAGTGTCCAGAAATCTCAAGCCCCTTCTAAATCGAAATTGATTGGGCTCTTGCACTGAAAAAAATAAAAGTCCCTAAAATGTTGATGATTTGTAAAAACAAAATTGCGAAAACTTGACATTTCATCTCAAATTGTGAAAAGTTGACATTTCATCTCTCTCTGCAATGTCAGACATCATTCATTAATACTTGTCATGTGTTTTCAGTTGTGTTTTTTGTTTCAGTGACTCGGTGAGCGATGGCGAGCGGTGTCTTCGGGCCCAGCGGCTTTATCGGCGCAGCTGCACACAGTGTGCTGTGTCAGGCTATGCACTTGCTAACCTCCATGTGCTCAGTAGTGGTTTGATTCTGTCTCTGTTGTGCATTTTTTCATCAGCAGTTTTTCCTGTGTGCTTAGTCAGTTGATATCGGAGTTTCTTAGTTTGGGTGTTTTGGCTTGCATTGTTATATTTTTCCCATGATTCCCGTTTTTCGCAGTGGCACTGTCCACCTACCTTAGTTTCTTTGTCTGTAAGATTATGTATTTGTCTATTTTTGGACCGATATTTTCTTTTCTCCTGTTGCTTTGTGGTTCAGTTTTGGTACCCCCATGTTGTGTGTGCGCCTTTTGTTATATTCATGTTCTCTGAGCTCTTTATTTTATTAAAACATGTTTTTGGGACTATTGTCTTGAGTCTGTTTTTGAGATCAACTTTACGGACATGACAATACTAACAAAAAAAAAAAAAAGTAATTTACATAGATACAGGAGATGTTTGAGAATTGCAAAAGCTTTTGCATTATTTGATACTTTAAGTATATGAGTTTTCATTGCTGCTTTGCGATATCTACAATACTCACATCATGGAGAGGGTAAGCAGCTGTATAGACACCACTACCTAAGAGACTGGTGATACCTGCCAGAAAAAAAATTCATTAGTTTTGATTATAATGGTCAAAAATCTGAACGTTGCATGAATAGAAAGCTTGCATTTAAAATCCAGTATACTGTCATACATCGAGTCACATGAGACTGTTGCTTATTTTGAATCGCATTTTAAAGCAATCTAAAAACTGAATAAAGGAACTTACTGCAGTCAATTCATACATTTCAGTCCAAAAAAAAAATGGGGCAGCAGAAGCTCAACTGTAAGGAACCGGGCTTTGGAACCGGAGGGTCATAATTCAACACGACAATAAAAATATTTCAATGCTGGATTGTTGTGATTAAAGCAGTATTAGTGGGCGGGCTTTTAGTTTGTCTTCTGAATAGTTATTTAAAACAGTGACTTACCCATGCTGTACTTGGCCTTGCATTTAGTCCTTTTTAGTATTTCATAAACCTAAAAGAAAAACAATATGATTGATGTATTGCTGCAGAAACATTTACAAAATATGTAATTCAATAAGGACGGCAAAGACAAGCCATTTTTTTGTTTAGTTTCAATTCAGCCGAGATGCTACATCAGAGTTTTGCTACCTTCGCCAACTACGCCAAGCCATACATAGCTTTTCAATTAAACCTGTGTTTGTATAAATGTCTTTTGTGTTCATAACTAGCAAAACTAAAAACATCTCAACTGATATCCTTGTATCATTTCAATCCATCTGACGGGGTGAGAGCCAGGGTACACCCTGGCCAAGTCACCAGCCAATCACACTGCACATATAGACAAACAACCATTCACTCTACATTTACACCAAGAATTTAGTCTTTCATTAATCTACATGCATGTTTTTGGAATCTGGGAGGAAGCCATAGTGCCCGGGGAAATCCCACGTGAGCACGGGGAGAACACACAGGAAGGCCGGAGCCCAGATTCAAACCCTCTAATAGCTTCCACTTTTTCCCCCTGATGAAGTCCTTTGGTGTGTTGGCTGTGTGTTTTGGGTGCGTGTACGTCTGTGCGTGTGTGTGTGTGTGTGTGTGTATGTGTGTGTGTCTGTGTGTGTGTGTGTGTCTGTTAGCCAGCCATCATACTTTGCTATGTTTATTCAAATTATGTAGTGCCACAGGGTTTAGGAACCACAGACAAAACTATATATATATATATATATATATATATATATATATATATATTTTTTTTTAGAATCATCTTTTATTGTCATGAACATGCATGCATGGACACGAAATTTGTTCTCTGCATTTAACCCATCACAGTGAACACATCCACATGTTAGTGGAACACACTGGAGCAGGGGGCAGCTGAAGCTGAATGTATATATATATATATATATATATATATATATATATATATATATAGTTTTGTCTGTGGTTCCTAAACCCTGTGGCACTACATAATTTGAATAAACATAGCAAAGTATGATGGCTGGCTAACATATTATCTATCTATTTAAAAGGCGCTAATGAAAGTTTTCTGTATTCGTGACTCATTAATGACAGACCTCAGTTGACTTACTATTGAGCTCCTGGTTTTACTGTCAAAAAATGAATCCTTGTCTGAAAGGTCAAACCTGGTGACACAAAAACACACAAAAATTTAAATATTTCACCACAAAAGGACACCCACTGTTGCCAACTCTTTAGCAAGTCACTATTGGCTATGCTAAAAGTCGCCTGAAGAAAAATACAATGAGAATTAAGTCACTGGTCGCTTTTTTGGAAAAAAAAGAAAATAAAATTACAGAGAGGAGGAAAAGTTGGCATCACTACATCCACCAGCATTTTATTACATTGAACAATTACCAAATTTTTGTCATTCCCTTAAAATAATTTTAATTCAGCCATTTCTGAAACTGGGAAAAAGTCCAACTTTAAAATTGATCCTGGAATACACAAGATGGCTGTGGAGGTACTTGCAGCAGTCTTTGACCTCACCAGAGTCAAAGAATGTGCCTTAACTCACACGTTTTTCTTTTAATTATAATTTAATAACCAATCAAGTTATGACCATCTCATCCCCCTTTTATCACACAGTGATATACTTTCCCAATCACCTATCAATTAAACATGCCATGATTTAAAAAAAAAAGCATTTCAGCAGGGGAGGAAATTTCTGTAGAAATTGCGTGAGTACTGAAGAGCTGACAATATAACCAGAGAATTTGAAAACGTTCAACCTCTATGTAGTGCGATTTATTACAGCTTTACTATAAGAGGGGTTCTTGTTTGGCTGAATTCATTGTATATGTATTAGCCCCAATGTTACGAAGCAATGGTGCTTGAAGACACAGATACATTTTCTGATGACAAAAGATTTACTTGGTTGTTTAATTTCATTGTATATTTATTCATATAAAAGTAATTAAAAAGGCCGGCACGTTGGACGACTGGTTAGCACATCTGGCTCACAGTTCTGGGGACTGGGGTTCAAAGCCCAGCCCCGCCTGTTTGAAGTTTGCATGTTCTCCCCGTGCCTGGGTGGGTTTTCTTCGGGACTCCGGTTTCCTCCCACATCCCAAAAACATGCGTCGTAGGTTGATTGAAGACTATAAATTGCCCATAAGTGTGAATGTCAGTGCGTATGGTTGTTTGTTTCAATGTGCCCTGCGATTGGCTGGCGACCGGTTCAGGGTGTACCCCGCCTCTCGCCCGCTGATAGGTGGGATAGGCTCCAGTAGCCTGCGACCCTAGTGAGGATAAATGGTAAAGAAAATGGATGGATGGAAGTAATTAAAAAGTCGATTTTACATGATATTATGTCCCATTTGAAGTATTTTACGTCTTGGTGGAGAAGCCCTTGTTTGCAAGAACAGAGGTTAGACATTTCTTGTAGTTGGACACATATCAGAAGAGACGCTTGTCCATCCAGCCATCTTTAGAGATCTCCAAATGCTTAATGTTTCAAGGCTGTCCCATGGCAATAGGTTTCAGCTCCCCACACATCATTTCAGTAGGATTAAGGTCTCGAGACTGGCTAGGCCTCTCAATGATCTTAATTTGCTTTTTCTTGACCCATTCCTTTGTTGCCTTGATCAATGGTTTTGGGTCATTATCATACTGCAAGACAAATCATGACCCACCTTCAGTGTTCTTACAGAGGAAAAAAAGGCTCTCCTGACATTCACTATCTTAGAGTAGATGAACACTTCCTTTGAGTCATCCTATTAACCAGGGCCGGAGTGGGACTCATTTTCAGCCCTGGAATTCCATGGCTCAGACCAGCCCACTTTATTTCACTACTTTTTAATGAAGATGTATAATGTTAGTGTATCAAACTAAAATAGCGTACCAATCCCTCCAACATCGATATTCATATTGTATTTGATCAAAAAACAAAATTACAACTGAATGCACTTACAAGATCACGACTAGTGTTTTATTTGAACAAGTAGGAGAATATAAATACTAGTGGTGTAACGATTCATTCATTATGTACCAATTTATATTCCTACGATACAACGGCATCGACCTATGCTTGGCAAGTTAGCCTTCCGTATATCAATCTATCGATTAAATTGTTTTAAAAGGCAATCAATTGATTGTATCGATACCAGAAAATAAGGCATTGGCTTTGAGCAGGGCAGGGTTTTTATGGTGGTGTGTATGTGTTGTATTTCGAAGAAAACGCTTGTAATTCCTTTTGATTCGCTTGAATTGTTTTTAGTTAGCACACAGCGGTTAACACAACGCTACTTTGTTTCCTTTTCTTGCACGTCTTATTCTACACCCCACATTTAGTAACTTCAATATGGGGTGCGGTGTGTATATTAATGAGGGGAAAAAATGAACTTAAATGATTTTAGCAAATGGCTGCAATATAACAAAGAGTGAAAAATTTAAAGGGGTCTGAATTCTGTACCCACTGTATTTGTCGAAAAAAATCAATCTTTCACTACTCTGGTATTTAGCAAATAGAAATAATTTTGGTTATACTAATTGACCTAAGACAGGAAAGGTTTAGTCTGATTTCATGTCAGACAGTCACGAAAAAAAATCATAATATGTCTTTTTATACTCGTGCCCAAAAATATTAATACAGGGGTGCACCGGGAGAGCCAATATTTTAAAGCGCAAATGTACCTTTCAATCATGTCGGAATCTTATGAACGTGTGATTTTGGACGCCAAAATCGAGAAACATTTTCATCTTTGTCTTAACCACAGAAAGTTCCATACGAATGACATTATGTAAGAGTCCCATGATTATTTTATTCATTGTTACTTGTCCAAAAACATCTATGAAGAAAGAAACAAATGGATCTATGTTTCCTTTGCCCGGAAGCGGGTCACCGGGGCCCCCTTCTGGAGCCAGGCCTGGAGGTGGGGCTCGAAGGCGAGCGCCTGGTGGCTGGGCCTGCACCCATGGGGCCCGGCCGGGCACACCCCGAAAGGGTAAGGTGGGTCCCCCTTCCCATGGGCTCACCACCTGGGGGAGGGGGCATAGGGGTTGGGTGCAGGGCGAGCTCGGCAGTAGCCAAAGGCAGGGATCTTGGCGATCCGATCCCTGGCTACAGAAGCTGGTTCTTGGGACGTGGAATGTCCCCTCTCTGGCATGGAAGGAGCCCGAGCTGGTGTGTGAGGTCGAGAAGTTCTGACTAGATTTAATCGGACTCGCCTCCACACACAGCTTGGGCTCTGGTACCAGTCCTCTCGAGAGGGGTTGGACTCTCTTCCACTCTGGAGTTGTCCATGGTGAGAGGCGCCGAGCAGGTGTGGGTATACTTATTGCCCCCCGGCTCGTCGCCTGTACGTTGGGGTTCACCCCGGTGGACGAGAGGGTAGCCTCCCTCCGCCTTCTGGTGGGGGGGCGGGGGGGGGGGGGGGGGTGATGACAGTGAGACCTGGAAGGGCGTGATTGGGAGGAACGGCCCCCCGATCAGAACCCGAGCGGTGCTCTGTTATTGGACTTCTGTGCTCATCAGGGATTGACCATAATGAACACCATGTTTAAGCATAAGGGTGTTTACACGTGAACTTGGCACCAGGACACCCTAGGTCGCAGTTCGATGATCGACTTTGTGGTCGTGTCATCGGACTTGCGGCCGCATGTCTTGGACACTCAGGTGAGGAGAGGGGCGGAGCTGTCACCTGATCACCACCTGGTGGTGAGTTGGCTCCGATGATTGGGGAAGATGCCGGTCCGACATGGCAGGCCCAAACGTATTGTGAGGGTCTGTTGGGAACGTCTGGAAGAATATCCTGTCACAAGGAGTTTCAACTCCCACCTCTGACAGAACTTTGCACATGTTCCGGGGAAGGCGGGGGACATCGACTCCGAGTGGACCATGTTCCGCAACTCCATTGCTGAGGCGACCAACCGGAGCTGTGGCCGTAAGGTCGTCGGTGCCTGATGCCTGTCGTGGCAACAATCCCAGGAACCCGTTGGTGGAAACTCACGGTGAGGGATGCCGTCAAGCTGAAGAAGGAGTCCTATCAGGTCTTTTTTGGTCTGTGGGACTCCTGAGGCAGCTGATGGGTACCAGCTTGCCAAGCGGAATGCAGCTTTGGTGGTCGCTGAAGCAAAAACTCAGGTATTGGAGGAGTTCGGTGAGGCCATGGAGAAAGGCTTCGAGGAAATTCTGGTCCACCATCTGGCGTCTCAGGAGGGGGAAGCAGTGCACCATCAACACTATGTATTCCTCGACTCGGGAATACTTTGAAGACCTCCTCAATTCCAACAACACGCCTTCCCATGAGGAAGCAGAGTCTGGGTTCTCTGAGGCGGGCTCTCCTATCTCTGGGGTTGAGGTCACCGAGGTGGTTAAAAAGCTCCTTGGTGGCAAGGCCCCGGGGGTGGATGAGATTCGCTCAGAGTGCCTAAAGGCTCTGGATGTTGTGAGGCTGTCCTGGTTGACAAGCCTCTGCAACATCACGTGGACATCGGGGATAGTGCCTCTGGATTGGCAGACTGGGGTGCTGGTCCCCTTTTTAAGAAGGGGGAGGGTGTGTTCCAACTACAGGGTGATCACACTCCTCAGCCTCCCTGGTAAGGTCTATTCAGGGGTGCTGGAGAGGAGGGTCCATCGGGAAGTCGAATCTCAGATTCAGGAGGAGCAGTGTGGTTTTCGTCCTGGCCATGGAACAGTGGGCCAGCGCTACACCCTCGGCAGGGTCCTCTAGGCTGCATGGGAGTTCGCCCAACTAGTCTACATGTGTTTTGTGGACTTGGAGAAGGCGTTCAACCATGTCCCCCTTTTTACTTGGCTGTTTCTAAACTTGCGTTACCTTTAAGAGTGTTCCTGCATTTCTGACTAGACTTAAATTTTTGGACTCAAATAAATCACTGTTAGTCGGCAATATCCAATTTCTAGTGGTATAAATTCATTATCACACAATTAATACTGTTAAATTAGTGAACAGAGAATTTCCCCATGGACAGTTCTGTTATTGTGAATTTAGCATGATTATTGCTGCAGTAATAACAGCATTTTAAATGTAGCATATATGAATGTAAATATTGGATGGAGGGGGATAGAAGTGCATGGTAATATATGATCTGAAGTTTGTTTTTTTTTTTTTTTTTTTTTTTTTTTTTTTTAACATATGGGAAAACACACAGATACTACTACAGCCTATCGATAAGGAGTCGGCCAGCGAGAAAGAGAGGTTTTTCGGTTCTCCTGCGTTCACCTCTTTGCCACACCTATGCGGTGAACCATCATCCAATACCATGAGCCTGATTGCAATACCATGAGTTTAACCACGATATCGCAATAATTATCATACAGTGAGATTAATACTGCGATAAAGCCGTAATAACCGTAATACAGTTGGGACTTGACATGAGTTTAATTTGTTCCATGACCATGCTCTCATCTCAAAAACTCCTCTATATAAGTTCAAAAACTCTTTCAAAGGTTTGCTATTGAGGTCTCACTGCTTAATCTCTTATCTATTTTTGTATAAAATGCAGGATGATTAGAGAAGTAGCTTTAAAGACAAATTGAATATTTTACTGAGAATTGGTTAGAATAAATTAGAGGAGTTTAGCATTAATTACAGAGTCTGAGTCCTAGAGCTCTTGCTTCTATGTCCCTGCCTATTCTGCTTTCATAATTTTAAGGTTTTAGGAATGTTTGATCTGATCAATCAAATATTCTTTTTTCCATTTGAATTGAATTTTCTTTTAATTTTTATTGTATTTTGGATTTTCACATTTTAGACTGTTTCCATTTATTATCTTTTGAAACTTTGAAAGTAATCAAATGTTCTCCTTAATCTGATGTTTTTGGACTGCTTTGGTTTTCATCTCAAAGGGAGGATTTCATCTCATTTGTAAATGAATAGATGTTTTTCACACAGTTGCTTTTTGTGAATTTTATTATTTTTGTTTTTATTATTTGTTCCTTTTTGTGAATTTTACGATTTTTATATTTTATTAATTGAAGCCTTTCCCTTCCTAAATTCAGGATAAGGAAGCTGAAGTCTTTGTCCCCGAAGGAAGACAGGCATGTGACTGTGAACAATTTTAGTTTTATGGAGTTTTATTAATAATTTCACGGTTTCATGAGTATCTTCAAGGAGGGAAGAAATAATTTTCATCAAAGACCACATTGCTGAGAAAGTCCTACACAAACAATCGAGAACAATACCAGCCGTTGAGGACAAGAGCGAAGGACAGCATCGACAGATCCTGCTCTGAAGGTGCTGAGACAAAGGAACCGTTGCAAAAGGTAACGTTGCGTAACCAGGAGCTGTAGTACATTCTGACACTAGACGCTACAGGAGGCTTTGGAAAACAACAGCTCAACCCTACAACTAAACTGTTGGCTGGGAGCAATGGCGACTCCAGCTAGAACACCAGATGATGCTCCTGTGGAGGTGTCTACGCCCAGAGCCCAAGAACAACACAACTTGCCCATTCAATTTATAATCTACACAGGGGGTATTAATAGATGGGTAAAAACTGTGAGAGACAAAAAAAATGACAACAGACAGCCAATTGACAGAGAACACTTTTGAGTCATACACGAGTAATATATAATTGGCCCGACAAAAATGTGACAACAAACTCAAGACAAAGAAATTGGCAACATGTTGCAATGGAATTGTAGGTTAGCTGTTTAAGACGTTGATTGCAAGATTCCTGCCGTACAATAAAAAAAAATAGGACTAGGTTCATGAGTAGAGTCTGGAGTACAGTAAAGAATTGAAGGAGACCAAGAAGCAACGAGGAGGAGAGTCCCCGTCCAAGATTCGAACATTGGTGACAAGTGGAGGTAACTCTAACTTTTACATTATTATCCACCTTCCAATAAATAACTATACTCAGGAACAAGAACGACATGAGTACAGAGATTTGATGACGCAAAGCCTTGGCATCGGCTTGGATGCGGCCATTGAAAAATGAGCACAGCAGGTGATAATGGAGGTCAATGGGCTATGTTCCCAATATTTGGCCTGGGTGGAAGCAGAAAGAGCAGCGGTGTGGGCCATGAGAGTACTGGTAGCTACACCCTGTAATCCCTTAATGGGAGAACAACTGGTATCAGTTCTATCACGGGAACAGCATGAACGACGAATGAGACATACCTGACCTGAGGCTCCATCCCTGCCACCGAAGCCAAGGAAAACTGCTGTGCAAAAGTGAAAAGAGGTACCCGCACCAAAACCGACACAGCCTCATGCGCCATCGGCTGTGACATTCACCGAGTTGGATGGATTAGGAAACAGTTTTACAAAAGCTGCAGCCTAAGCATCGGCGCACCAAGTCCAGCCACCACTACACCTAGCAGGAAAGGCATGGGGAAGCCACCATCTTTACAAATAACCCCAGTAGGTGGAACACATGATGAAGCAGGACCGTCGGCTGCAGTCCTGGGGGTTAATGAGGCAGTAGAGCCCCTGACGGAAGAGGATGATGAACAGCAAATTTCTGAGGATCAAGTAGCCATCCTCAATTCTGTAGCAGTTCCAAACCGATCAAGAACCTAAAGAGTTAAAAGGAGCAAAGGGACCAAAAAACAATGGAGGTGGTAGGAGTTTGGCAAGCCACGAAGAAAATTGCAAATAACGTGCGGCTGGGATGTGTTGAGACCCATGACGGGAGGAGAACTTACATCCCCAAAGCCGGCCAAAAGGACTACATAATCCTGGAGGCATGGTATGACAAATTAGAGGAAGAAACAGTGATACCCTTGAAGATTAAGTGGGGAGATATGGCAAATATCACCCTCTTATCATACCTTGGTACATTATACTGACATGACAAAAAAATGTAAAGAGGGATTTATTGATGTGATTTATGATGCTTTGTTGCATACAGTGAAACAAGCATTCTAGAACTGTGCCAAGATAGACCTGAGAGCTTGTGCCAACCTGGATGACGATGGCAAAGGAGCGGGGCTACCCACCGCGCTGCAGACCCAAGTGACAACTCAAGTGGGAGCAGGGATGCAACTGGTTTCCCAGATGTCCACACAATCTTCATCACATCATGGTAAGCAGAGATGTTCAAGCACTCAAGGCTCTAATGGCCATCGTGCAACCCAAAGGCGCCAAAGAGAACATTGTCTTTAATACAAGACTACCCCTTTCAAGAATCAGCTAAAAAAGCACAGTTGAAGTTAATCACCTCTGACCCTAGTAGCTCAGACGAGAGTGCACATCCAGTCTACAAGAGATGGGTGAATGACGAAGATGACGATAAGGACTCATACATCAAGAGGGCCAAGGAACAGCTGAAAGAAGGCTCGCTGATGCATGTCTGGCACAGGTTGAAGGAAGTTGTGAGCTCAACAAGGTATGTGAAAACTTTGAAAATGTTAGTGGCTGGGACCGAAGGAGAAGTCACTTTCGTTAAAATGAGACCGGATGTGAATTTAACTAAAATTGACCAAAAAGGCAGCCCTTCGCAAGTCCCGTAAGGCAGGGACCTCGGAAGGGACTGAGCAATAATGGGTGAAGCGGCTCGGGTCACCCTGGAAGGTGTTTACAGACGAGGAGATACCCTCTATGCTGACATAGATGGGGTGCCCTATGTGGTAGATACAGGGGCAGAAGTGTCCATGACCCACAGAAGCTTGAAAAAAATGGGACACCTAAATGTGATAGTTGCAGATCGGACCACCATCACCATCTTATCTGGGTTATTGGAACATATAACCTACTAACCTTGAGAGATATAGAAGATTTACAGAAGACAAGGAATAAGCGCCAATCTGTGGAAAAGTGTTTGAAGGAATTGCAGGCACCATCGATTCGAATCGGACCTTCAAAGTGCAACACCCCGGTGGAGTTGTACAAGCCAGTGGATGTACCCGCAGTCAAAATCCAGCAGGTGCAGGAATGTGACCTGTCCCCGGCAGGTAAGGAAAAACTAACCCAAATCTTGGAAAAAGCATTAATAACACATTTCAAGAATGATTGTGGAGACTTAGGTCCAAAGTATATCCACACAATTACTGGGGGTGTACATCCACCAGTGAGACAGTATCCTCTTAATCCTGGGGCTGTGGCAGAAATGGACATGATTGTGAAAGAATTGTTGACACTTAACATCATACAAGAGGAGCTTAACCCCATTACAAACAGTCCTTTTCAGGCAGTGAAGAAACGGGTTAGGGTTGGGGGAGGCTGGAGACCAGTAATCAACTTTATAGCGCCCAACCGCCGGATGGTGGCCAATCAAGCCAGTCTCATAAAGCCTCAATTGTCACTGAACACTGAAGGTGAGAAAATACAAATCTTGCATTGACTTGGTTAATGGATTATTTTCACTCAAGACACCACAAGGGAAAACGACTTTTACTCAAAAAGGTAAAGCATATATATGGCAAAGATTATCGCAAGAATTCCCCTAATGTCTTTCAGTCAGCGGTCTTGCAGGTGGTAGAAGGCCTGGATGTCACAGTGTATATCGATGATGTGTACATTGCAGACGAAACCGAATTGGAAGACTTGGACAAGATGCAAGCTATAATTGGGAGGATCTCAAAAGCAGGACTCAAGCGCAACCTCAAGAAGTGTGAACGAGCAAGATTTCAGGTAGACTACCTGGGCTTTCAAGTGGCATCAGAATTGGGGTTGTCAAAGGGATATAGACGGAAAATTGAACAAATTCTGCCTCCTACCCCTGAACTCCAAAGAATATTGGGATTGTGTAAGTATGTTCGAGATCATGTTCCCCATTACCAGAAACATGCAAGACCCCTTTACGCACGTCTCAGAAAAAGTCCTGCTGAAAAGATGACAAAGATCTGGCCTTGGACAGCACAGGACCAAGAGAACCTGGAGAACCTGAAGCAAGCTGTCAAAGAGGCTGTGAAGCTGGAACCCAGAAGCCTGGAAGACAGATTGGTTGCAGAGGACAGCTGTGAAGATGACGATGCAGTGGTGTTGGGAAGCAATGAAAGGAAAGGAATGGTGGCCCTTTGGAGCAACACCTTGTCATGGGTAGAAAATAAATTTCCACAGGAAGAAAAGGAACTGGCTGTTTTGGCTCGATACTGGGGCGCCCTAAAGGACCTTGCGCAAGGGCAGGGCATCAAAGTGATCACACAGAGCCAGGTTCATCGCTTACTGCGGAAGACAACCATAGAAAGCACCAAAGCAACCAATGTAAGATGGGGAAAATGGGAGCACATCCTAATAGACCCTGATCTTGAAATTGGACCGGCGCCGACCTCCGCCAAGAAGCGAGTGGAGCCAAAACCAGATGAGGACAGACTATTCGAGTGGACTCCCTATACTGACATGAAAGGTGGAGACAGGTATGCTCACTGGGGCTTCATTCTTAAGCAGAATTGTGAGGAGAGATGTCGTTGCAACTGGCAGTGCACAAGCTGGAGAAGTTACTGGGGTTTTGGAAGGACTGCTGGAAGTTATCAACTGACACATCGGAAGAGTAAGAATTATAACTGACAGTTATTATTGTTTTCAAGCCCTCAGGGAAGATTTAGCCATATGGGAAGAAAATGGCTTTGAGGGGGCAAAAGGGAAGGAAACTGTTCATTGTGACTTGTGGAAAAAAATAGCCGAGTTGAGGCTAAATTTGATTATTGATGTCGTCCACCAGAAGGCCCACGCCAGGGAGGGGGCCCACTGGCAAGGGAACAATTAAGTTGATCAGTACGTCCAAGAGAGAAGAATTATAGTTGTAGGTTCGGAGAGATGGGACAAGACCCCAAATGCGAAAGCAGTCCTAGAAGAGTACTTGGGGAAGGTAGTGCAGACCGTATATGAAGCATTTGGCCATGTTGGCCCACTTCCTATACGGAGGGAGTTGGAATAATTGGAACTTTGGGTCTGCAAGAGAGCTGTTTGTGCCACTTTACGGGACTGTTAATTGTGTAACAGGTACAATGCAGGACGTCGAGGACACAGAGTGGACGGACTCACAATCGAGAGCACTGTGCCGTGGGGATCAGTTTGTAAGAATGTACCTGGACCCATGGGTGTGACTGGCATAAAAGGTGAGAAGTATCTTATTGAGCTTGTAAATTCAATGTCAGGACATTTTGGAGTAAAAGCTGTGAAAAGCTAATGCTAATAGTATAATAAAAACACTAGAAGACGGCGATATGTGGATTGGAATACCAAAAGAATTGAAAACAGACAATGGCACGCATTTCAGAAATACCCAAGTGGACAGGTGGAGTCAAAAATGGGGGATAAGCAGAGTTTATTCACCCCCTTATACCAATGAAGTAAACGGTGTGGCTGAAAGAAACATTGGTTTAATAAAAAATTGGTTGGGAAAGAATTCTAATGATAAAAAATGAAGCACAAAGTTGATTGACATGGCTGTTGAGCGGAATGGGAGAAGCAGAAGTGAGAGACCCTCCCCATCAGAGGAACTGAACCAATGGCCCTTTGTGTCGCTGGCGGCGGGACAGAGCCAGGCAAAGGAGGGCAGCTCATCAGCAGCTAACCCATTTCGAGTTGGACAACGGGTGTGGATCCGAGCACGGGGCCAACTTAACAACTCTGCAGTGAAAGTTAAGTATGGTGTTTCTGACATTGAAACTGAAATTTTGGACTTGAATACAGCGCGTTTGAAGAAACGGGGCATCCAAGGGTTAGAGCAGTTGAAACTAATGCCAATTGCTCCAACTCAAGCCAAGAAATAACCAGAAAATAGAAGACATGGCAGACGGAGGATCCACCTTGCCGCCCTTTGTTAGGTTGGCCGCTATCAAAGGAGCAGTTGTCACCAGGAGAACCATCACTGGAATCAAGCCCGGTATACCATTGGAGCTATTGTGCAACACAAAGAAGGGATGGATATCCCCTAACAGAGAGGTACTTAGCTGGCATAGTGCCGACACAAATTGTGTCATTTGCTTGTCAGAAAAGACTTTGAGAACATTATGCATGGGACTGGGATTCATGGAACCACCGAATGTATTTAATCAAATGTTAAAGGGAGGCCCCAACCGAGTTAAAGTACTGGGAGCCTACGTGTGTGCTAACTGCCAAGATAACTTTCTTTCCAGACTGAAAGTACACGGTCAATGGGATCTTGGTGCCAAAGATTAAATATTTGACAAGTGTGCCTGTCCCTGGGATGGAAACCGGTTATGGCAGTGCGCCACCTGCTTGGGTGCATCAGCAGCTGGTCGACTCATTCCAACGGGGTCAGCAGTGGGATGGCAACTCACCAAAGCCGTCACCCCTATGGCTCCACTGCTCCCATTTACTGGAAGTCTACCCCATCCAACCGCCGTAGCTCAAGAATTATTGCAGCAGCAGTGGAATAGGCTTCACGACTCAATATGTAAGTGCTGGCCAATATATAATGCAAATCAAATAGAACCACCATTAATGGCAGGTTCTAAGTGGTGGCAGCAAGGCTTGCTGACAGAAAGGCGAATGACCGCCGAGAGAGCCAGAGAGAGCCGACGACAGAGGAGTGAAGAAAGCCCTATGCCTAAAAAGAGAGTATGGATGGAAGGTAATGAGGCGATTTGGATTCAATACGCGTGGGTTGATATAATTATGCAATTAATTGACAAGGTAGACGTCACCCTTGAACCTTTGCCCCCAGCTCCGAGAGAGATCACGCTAAGGGGGTGCAACCTATTTTGTTTAACAACGGTCCTACTTTGAGACGCCGTTAGTTTATAAAAAGCAAGCTGTGTTCTGCATGGCCGTCATGGAAGGTGATATGTATTTGACTGATACATGTGACAATCGGCGACCGACTGGTTAGAGCGTCTGCCTCACAGTTCTGAGAATCGGGGTTCAATCCCCGGCCCCGCCTGTGTGGAGTTTGCATGTTCTCCCCACGCCTGTGTGGGTTTTCTCCGGGCACTCCGGTTTCCTCCCACATCACAAAAACATGCATGGTAGGTTAATTGACAACTCTAAATTGCCCGTAGGTGTGAATGTGAGTGTGACAGGTTGTTTTTTTGTATGTGCCCTGCGATTGGCTGGCAACCAGTTCAGGATGTACCCCGCCTCCTGCCTGATGATAGCTGGGATAGGCTCCGGCATGCCCGCGACCCTAGTGAGGAGAAGCGGCTCAGAAAATGGATGAATGGATGGATGGACATGTGACAATCAATCTGCTGTCTGTGTAAAGGTGGAGGTAAGCCTGGCCATTATTCCATACAATGGAGTGTATGCTATAGGAGCAGACATGGAGGTGATGCCTCAACCAATACAGCTTGTGCGACTTAAGAAAATATCCATTGTGCCAACTGCTAACCAAGCACCTGAAGTGGAAACAGTGAACGCTCCAGAGGAACGGGAATATGAGGTAACAGAACCAACTTCAGTAATTGTGGCGACAACTTCTTCCGAGGGTCAGGAAGAGTCGGACTCCACTTTTGCAATGTAGGGTGTGGAAAATCAAGTTGCACCACTTTCGAGACAGCCTATAATGGATGATCTTGTTTGAGCAGCAGAAGAGCTTCAAGAGCAGGAACAACAGAGAGAGACTCATGAAAGAGTTATAAGAGTGTTGGGCTTTCTCTGGAATCGACCTGAAGGTGAGGACAACTCGCCACCTTCCAAAAATGTAATTATGACGGAAAGACAATGGACGGGCCAAAATTCAGTGATTGGAATAAACGACAACGATCAAAGTATATTGACAGAGGAGCGCCTAAAACGTATCCTGAAAGAGACTATCTTTACACATGCTTAGGAGGAGCATCAACTGATTATTGGTATTCTACACCAAAAAAAATGCGTAGTGGCAAATTACAAGAGACTGCTATGTGGAATCATTTTAAAGAGTAATATGAAAGAAGATTTGATTACTATGGGAATATGCCTGGAGGACAAGGAGAGCCTGATAAATGCTAAACACAGATACATTCACATGCTCTTCATCGAAAGGAAGATAGAAAAGAACTAAGATGCAGCCCTTGGATTGTCAATTGTACCCGTGCATGTGTTCAAGGCATGATACTCAAAATAAGGTGGGGACCAAACTATTTTGATCCTCAGGCTCTTGAATTGAAAATAGCAAATCCTAAAAGATATGTTATTGAGAACCCAAATGATACCGCTAAGAGTAAGCTCCAAAAAATCTGATGTCTGGAGTCAATGGGGTTTATGATGTGCGGCACAGACCCAATCTTGTGAAGCAAATCATGTGCATGGACGATTGGGCTGGTATAAATTTACAGCATTGCTAACTGATGATCGAAACCCCCTTCATGAAGAGGTTACTCAGGTGGCTCCTAAAATGGACCTACCATTACGATCCCTGAATTCCTATTTTCCAGACAGTAGATGGTGGCGGAGGTCAGGGTGGCTTTTTACGGGTCCAGCACCCCTCCCAAAGGAGTGGATTTTCATCTCTTGGAGGTGGGTGTGGTGAGGACTGGATCGACAGTTAAATGATGAGAGAGGAGACCTGTACCGACAACTTCTCACAGAGCGAGCTACTGGAGGACACCTGAGAGAGGGACAAGAGAGGACATAATGTCCTCCCCTCATCAACCAGGGTGAGCTGCAATTACAAGCATAAACCCATTCCAGCTATGGAAGGCCAAACTTAAATCCTCCGACAAAACCAATTTATAGCAATGTGCCCTCCCTGGAGATGATTCCAATACAAGAGGAACCACCAGCTGAATCTTACAGCTACCCTCTTGATAACCCCCCAGAGACTATGCCTTTAGATCCTCAAGATGACCACCAACAACGAGAGACTTTGCTTGTGGAACCAACAGCCGACCACACCGACCCTCGATATACATGGATCCAATCCAACCGGATCCCTAACCTGATCCATAGGGAAACATTTGGACACAAATCGATTTTAAAATGACTTGGACTGAGGTAATACTTAGGATATTACTTGTGACAATAATAGTATTACTAATGGTAATGATAGCCTTCATACTTAAAACAACTCAATTAGGAGGTGGTACACATGAACCGCAAGGTCTTGACTTAATTCCTGTAAGACATGGGAATTCCAAAATATACAATGATACCTGATAGGAAACAAATCAAAGCCTTTTAAAAATGAACTGGACTGATAAGAGATCAGCCATTAAAAGATACTGGACTCATGAAATACAAAAAAGACTGAAAAAAATGACGAGACTGGTTTGGCTATTTTGAAAAATCTGACTAATTTTGAAGAAGTTATTCGAAAGAGAGGTTTTGAAAAATTACCTTGGAAGATAACACAATTTATGTTGTATGAAGATAAATCTTCAATAGTAGTTTTCCTAGTGCCGAAAAAACAGGTTCAGAAAAAAGTTAAGGTTAACTGGATACAGCTACCAGATGAAGAACAGAATGGCACAATAGTGATGCTTGTATTTAGGTTGGTAATAATTATACAAGAGTGTGGATAGGTCCACAAGACTATGCTGCATGAATGATAAATGATGGTCACCCTGTTGGCATTGTTTGAATCTTACCTGTAATCCCTCAACAAGTAACATAGAAGGGCTCATCGAGGCGGCACCAGGGGAAGCGAAGAATTGCACCTTTTTCGAGCAAAGAACAAGTGACGTAAAGGACGTTCTGCACCCTTGGCCCCATGGATTAATGATGGAAAGGGACTGAAAACGAACATCAACAACAACATGAGTAAGTCCTTGAATTTGTGTTTCGGAACCTTGGTGCCTTCAATTGTCCACAATCTTGGCAAGTCATAACTATGATGGCAAAGGATACAATTACAGGGTGTGCCTCAATAGTAGGGCAAATGTACCCAGCCATAAGTGTAACTATAAAACCAGTAAAAGAAGTAGATTATAAATTTTGGTTAAATGGTTCTCTAAAGTGGCACGGTGGACGACTGGTTAGAGTGTCTGCCTCAGAGTTCTGAGGACTGGGGTTCAATTCCCGGCCACGCCTATGTGGAGTTTGCATGTCCTCCCCGTGCCTGCGTGGATTTTCTCCGGGCACTCCGGTTTCCTCCCACATCCCAAAAACATGCATGGTAGGTTAATTGAAGACTCTAAATTGCCCGTAGGTGTGACATGAGTAAGTCCTTGAATTTGTGTTTTTGGAACCTTGGTGCCTTCAATTGTCCACAATCTTGGCAAGTCATAACTATGATGGCAAACGATACAATTACAGGGCGTGCCTCAATAGTAGGGCAAATGTACCTAGCCATAAATGTAACTATAAAACCAGCAAAAGAAGTAGATTATGAATTTTGGTTAAATGCTTCTCTAAAGTGGCACGGTGGGCGACTGGTTAGAGTGTGTGCCTCACAGTTCTGAGGACTGGGGTTCAATTCCCGGCCCTGCCTGTGTGGAGTTTACATCAGAATCAGAATCATCTTTATTTGCCAAGTATGTCCAAAACACACAAGGAATTTGTCTGTGTTCTCCCCGTGCCTGCGTGGGTTTTCTCCGAGCACTCCGGTTTCCTCCCACATCCCAAAAACATGCATGGTAGGTTAATTGAAGACTCTAAATTGCCCGTAGGTGTGAATGTAAGTGTGAATGGTTGTTTGTTTATATGTGCCCTGCGATTGGCTGGCAAACAGTTCAGGGTGTACCCCGCCTCCTGCCGGATGATAGCTGGGATAGGCTCCAGCACTCCCGCGACCCTTGTGAGGATAAGCGGCTCAGAGAATGGATGGATGCTTCTCTAAACTAGGTGTGGGAAAAACCCCTACGCCATCTCAGGGGTACATTCAAAGAAAACAGTCAGAGGGAATAGAAAAACCTCAGTGGACCTTTTATTCGTCGCTTTTACTATCAGCGCCTACCAACACCTGCAGATTTGCTGTCTGTGCCTCAAGGAGACTTTGATCAAATTGACAAATGCGTAGTAAAGAACGTTTTTGATACACTGAATGCAACAGATTGGAGAGTCGGTACATCGACACGTCCCGTGCAAGAAATTCAAGGAAACATTTTACCAAGATGGGTCTATGATTGTACTAGTCTCTCCTCCATCCATTTTCTACCGCTTATCCGGGTCGGGTCGCGGGGGCAGTAGCTTTAGCAGGGACGCCCAGACTTCCCTCTCCCCAGCCACTTCATCCAGCTCTTCCGGAGGGATCCCGAGGCGTTCCCAGGCCAGCCGAAGGACGTAGTCCCTCCAGCGTGTCCTGGGTCGTCCCCGGGGTCTCCTCCCGGTGGGACGTGCCCGGAACACTTCACCAGGGAGGCGTCCGGGAGGCATCCAAATCAGATGCCCCAGCCACCTCATCTGGCTCCTCTCAATGCGGAGGAGCAGCGGCTCTACTCTGAAATCCTCCCGGATGACCGAGCTTCTCACCCTATCTCTAAGGGAGAGCCCGGACACCCTGCGGAGGAAACTCATTTCGGCCGCTTGTATCCGGGATCTCGTTCTTTCGGTCACAACCCACAGCTCATGACCATAGGTGAGGGTAGGAACGAAGATCGACCGGTAAATTGAGAGCTTCGTTTTTCGGCTTAGCTCCTTCTTTACCACAACGGACCGATACAAAGTCCGCATCACTGCAGACGCTGCACCGATCCGTCTGTCGATCTCCCGTTCCATTCTTCCCTCACTCGTGAACAAGACCCCAAGATACTTGAACTCCTCCACTTGGGGCAGGATCTCATCCCCAACCCGGAGAGGGCATGCCACCCTTTTCCGACTGAGGACCATGGTCTCAGATTTGGAGGTGCCGATTCTCATCCCAGATGTAGAATCATTACTTTTAATCGTCTGAGGATCTACAGTACTCGCTGCATAAATGTTTGGTCTGGGAGCTAAGGTGTAGCAGTTTGGAACTGCTTGAACAAATCTACAGTGGGCTGAGGAGGGTGTAACTTGGCCTGGTGCCTAAGGGAAGGTGAATCACCAGGAATGTAGGAGGGTTATTTGTAATTTTGTAAGGTTTCGAGAAACTATTCACTAGTGGAAATTTGGTCTGGGAAAAAGAATTAAAATGCATTAATTGATGGTTGAAAATGTTAAATCAAGTTATTTTGGGGGTATCAGATGAATCCAAATCCTGGTTAAACTCATGGTTAAGTCCATTGATATAAATACATGATGAACACAAATGTGAGAAGTAAAATGTTAACCACTTACTGTGAGGGATGAGAATATAGGTTAAGTGAAAAAGCGCAATTTGCCACACGGAGTTCAAAACCATGATTTGTTTGCACTCACGGAGTTAACAGTTTTGTTTGAAACCATCCATCCATCCATTTTCTGTACCGCGTATCCTCACTAGAGTCGCGGGCATGCTGGAGCCTATGTTTCTTTCAAATGCTGTCAAATGATCAAACCAAATTTACTTATATAGCACCTTCTATCCATTCAAAATGTAACACCAAGTGCTTTACAGCAATTAAAATGACGGGGTTAAATCTTAGAATAGCACAACTCAACGTTCACACAAAATAATAATTTTGATTGAATTAAGTTATTAGATTGGGATAATTATCAGTGTTCATTCAAAGTTAAATATAGTACAATTTTAACAATTTCAAAAATAAACAGATATTTAATCCTTAAAAGGATTGTTATATGCTGCTACCTGCATTTCATTGTGGAATTCTGACATTTTTTTTCTTTTTCTTTTTAGAAGACACTCAGTTACTATTGGCATTTTTTTTCTCCTCTTCAGTCATGACTTTGCGCAGCTGTGCGTTTTTTTTTTTTTTATGATGTGTTGTCTGTGTGTTTATGCGCAGCTGAGTGGTTTTATGTGCACATTTAGCTGGAGGACATGTGCCCTGCATTCCTCCTCACTCTTGGGCTTTCTGATTCATCCAAGCCCTATGTTCAGTTTGTGGACCAGCGTCATGGCGACCTCCTTCGCCTAGTGAAGGCCTGCCGTCTTGCAGAAGGTAACTCTGTCACAGTCTACACGGACTCTCATTATGCCTTTGGAGTGGTTCATGACTTTGGCGCACTCTGGCACCATTGCACCTTTTTGAAATCTGACGGCAAACCTATTCTTCGCCATGGTGAGATTGTCATTCTCCTCGACGCAATCCTCCTCCCTTCTATTATCGCTATCTGCAAATGTACAGCACACACCAACATGTCGGACCCAGTCTCTTGAAGGAATGCATGTGCAGATGCTGCAGCCAAGGCTGTATCGCTCCTACCTCCTCCATCTTTCCATCTCTCCTCTGCAAAACATGCATCTGCATCCACCGTGGCAAAATCACTATTGACTGATGGGGAATTCCTGTAAAACCTTTCAACGATAATGGCACACACTCTGTAAATGAAGTGATGACCCAGCTATCAGGTTACAGATGATGGACCCTGCACAGCATCAGACCTGGCGACTTCATGTTGATAAAGAACGTCCGGCGATAGACATGGAGACATCAGCACTGGCTTGGGCTCTTTCAAGTCCTCTTGGTCACATATGGCTGTGAATGTTGCTGAAGGAGCTATATGGGTCACGCATCACACTGCAATACGGTTCCAGCGCCTCATATAGTCTTAGCCCATCCTCCTCCTTCACCTTCTGCAACGGATGGTTGCAAAGCCCGCCCTGATAAAGCTGAATACTAACCCAGACTAAAAGGATCAGCTTGCTGCATAAGTTCGACAGAGTTGAATAGTCTCTAAAGATGATTCACTTTTAGTATATACTGTTAGCTACAATCAGTGCTGGTACGTGATTGCATATTGATAGGTTCTAGAAGAGCAGAAGATAGGTCATAAAAGCTGAGCAACGACTAATCATTTGTTGTCTGAACTGACACGCACACACACACACACACATATACACACCTACACACACATAATTGCCATAATTGTGCTCAATATGTGTATTGATGCTTCCACTTTGACAATTAACGCAATTTTGTACCTTACGAGACGTGACAACTATGGCAAGCTTCTTTGGTTACATGTGATCGCCACTTCCTCT
The DNA here is from genome assembly GCF_024500275.1 of Phycodurus eques. NCBI lineage: Eukaryota > Metazoa > Chordata > Actinopteri > Syngnathiformes > Syngnathidae > Phycodurus > Phycodurus eques. The sequence goes on along the minus strand of NC_084529.1, from coordinate 5,919,802 downwards.
GCTAATTTCACTTCCTACAGTATGAATGTTTGGTTTCTTTGCGCCCTTCATGTGGCACGCTCTCAAAATCATTCTAACTGCTATGTTTGTTCTTTCATACCGCTGCAAACCCACATGTCGTGCCTTCCCCACATCCCAATTCATCAGCACTCTTTCATCGCACCTTAACTTCTTTTATCTGTCCACAGCACCTTAACCAACCCGTCCTTGAGGTTCTTGTTTCTAGCTGGTTCACTGGACTTGGTTTGGCAGGCTTGGCTATATCGTATTGCACTTGTTTTCAGTGTCGCTCTTCTGGTGCTGTTTCTTGTCTTGTTGTCTTATCTCTTTGGTTTCCCACATGGTTGGCTCTGCGTTTATCCAGTGTACGCATGTGGCCCCAATTGACCCTCTAACACTCTCCTGTCCGACTTATGACCAATGTTTTCCTAAACCTTTTCCTCATGCTGACTGTTTGGATGACATGACTGACCAATCAAGCCTTTTTGTGAGTCTGAATCACAACCTTCTTATGAAGCTTAACCTGATTATTTTCTTAATCTCACATTATGGTATGAGACTCTGGATGGGTTTTTTTTTCAGGTTATTTGTTTAATGTTAACACTATCATATAATTATTTACAATTTTTTCATTTAGTCTGATTGATGGATTAATTGATTATCAAAAGGGGGGGGTGATTTGTTTTTGGCAAAAAAGCAAAATATAGTCTATACTCATATTATCCTTCACTTCAATAGTTCTTTGTTCTAGTGTGACCTTTTCAAATGTACCTTATAACTTAATTGTTTATTGCCTTCTCTCACCCTGTCTGAGTGTTAGCAGTGCGCCGTTCGTTTTAGCCTGGTGTGGGTGTAAACACCAGCAAGGATGAATGAAGCAAACTCGCGCGGCGAGTAGAATGACTTACAGTTTAAAAACAGCTACTCCAAGTCCGGGCAAGTGTGTGTTGAAGTCCGTAACATCAGTACACAATTTTCGTTTATACCGAAGCATATTCCGCCACCTTTTGTTTTCCCTAATAGCCCCATCATATGCTTCGCTCGGTATAGTTGGAAGCCGGGAAGCATCACGGCGCCATCAGGGATGCGTCCACATAGCCATGTCTCCACGAAGCACAGGGCAGCAGACATCCAAAGTCTTTAGTGGTCTTTGGGAGAATATGAAGCTCATCCATTTTGTTGGGTAGAGAACGTGAATCAACGGAAGCGGCATTCAGAATCCTCTCTTTTGGAGCTTGACCTGCACTCCGGCACGCTTCCCTCTGTGGTGTCATCTTCGCCTCCATCATGCGGCATTGACTACAACCGCTCCACCGGTGAGAAACTCAGAGAAAAAAAACTGAGCGGATTTTTGAAAGTTGATGAAAGAAAGTCCAGAGTAGACTCCCTAATGTCTCCAAAGACGAATGAAAAAAAATACACAGACACTACGCATTACTGAGGCAACCACTCAGTTAGGCGCAATCATGTTTTTGAGATTGTAGTGTGAAAGCTGCAGCTGGCTACCAGTGTGGACTAAATGGGTGGCACCATGGGGAAATGAAATATATATATATATATATGTATATATATAGTTTCATGAGAAGTGTGCAGTTGCCATATGAGCTGGTGTAATTTTGATTCTTCTTAAAATGCCCATATTCATCTAGAAAGAGTCATGTATACAAAAAAAGTGTACTTACAGGTGTTGCTTTTCCCTGGAAAAAGTGTGTGACAGGTGTTTGATGTTCTTCGGTTGGGGTTCCTCAACGTGAGGATGAAGAGGCTCAAGAACTTTACTGACGAGTAGACTGAGCTTCTCTAAAACACAACTTGACTGCTTGACTTCATATACCTACAAACAAGAATCCATTTGTAAATCCATGCACACACACACACTCACGCACACAAACTAAAACACACACACAGATCTCTCCATAGATTCATCAATTTCCCATTTGCTGATCCCATTCAGAGTCATCGGGAGAGCCTTTTCCAGCTACGAGGTGGGGGCACACCTTGGACTTGATCACATGGCTTACACACAGAGCCCATTCACACTCGCATTCACACCTATGGACAATTTGGAGTCTTCAGTTAACATCTTTGGACTATGGAAGATGGAATGCCTCAAGCAAGACCACTGTACAGTATATACAGTATGAATCACAACTTGGAATGAAAAGTGTCGATAATACTTACCCTTTTGGTCGGCATCTTCAGCTTCATGAACTCTGCTTCTCGACAGAGAACATTCCATGGAGCATGCATTTTCACAAAGCCCACACCGAGAATCTTGGCCTATGGTCAACAAGGCACAAATATTAATGTTTTTTTCCCACAGTGTACCGTGAAACCCTGCAAAAACAGTGTACAACAATAAATGTAAGGAGGAAAATCATTCGTGGCAACAGCGAGTCTTTGGGGGACATAGGTGTGGGGCTGAGTACAGCAGTCCGCTCTCTCTGTGGAAGAGTAAGGGCTTGTGTGTCCTTTTTTCCTGTTTGCTCGGCAGGTTGGTGGGTTAGTATTTTAGTGTGTGTTTTTCTTGGTGTGTAGGGAAGGTTGAGGATGTCCATGCCACTTCCAAAGACAAAGTCTGACCAGCAATAGCCTCTCAGCCACACCCAGAAAATTGGGATTATTTCACAGGATAACAATTTGAATGCAGTTTGAAATCAGTTGTTGATTTGAGCCCTAAACTGCTGTCAAGCTAGCGGGCCGAGCAAACTTGTCCGGAGTTAGCATCGCAACAGTCAACAACTGTATAAATTGTCACAATAGAGCTCCATAGGCCATCGTGCCACCACTACCATGGTCATTGCCACAATATTGTGAGCAAACCGGTGATGATTACTGAAATTTGGGCCACGGGACCTTGCGTTAGCTTTCAAGTTATGTTGACGAGGTAAGAAGTTGCTCATTGCCAGAAAAGTGACAGGCCACTTGATGGCCATGTTAGACTTCCCAAAAGCGGTCAGTCTAAAAACGTGGTGACTGTTTGGATTGTATTCACTGGAGGACTTATTCATTTAAAATAACGTTTACAAAACGTGTGAGATCTCTTTTCCGTAGTTAGTAGCAGTGCAACAAGTGGATAAATGGTCAAAATATAGCTCAATGGGGCAATGTGCCTCCACTCGCATGGTCGTAGCCGCGATATTGTTATACGTTACAGGCATACAGGCACATACGTTACGTTATGTTGATGATGTAAGAAGTTGTTTGTTGCTGGGGAAGTGACGTTGCAAAAATAATATATATATATTTCATGCTTCATTTACATGGGTCATAAAAACATTATATTGCCAGAGGTATCAATCACCCATCCAAATTATCGGAATCAGGTGTTCCAATGACTTCCATGGTGACAGGTTTATAAAATCAAGCACCTAGGAATGCAGACTGGTTTTACAAACATTGTGATAGGATGTCACCTGTGCAACAAGTCCAGTCGTGAAGTTTCCTCACTCCTAAATATGTCACAGATGACTACCAGCTGTATTATAAGAATGTGGAAGAGTTTGGGAACGACAGCAACTCAGTCACAAAGTAGTAGGCCACGTAAACTGACGGAGCGTGGTCAAGCGGATGCTGAGGCGCATAGTGTGAAGAGGTTGCCAACTTTCTGCCAAGTCAATCGCTACAGACCTCCAAACTTCATGTGGCCTCAGGGTAGCTCAAGAACAGTGTGCAGAGGGCTTCATGGAATGGGTTTCCATGGCAGAGCAGCTGCATTCAATCCATACATTACCAAGTAAAATGCCAAGCGTCAGATGCAGTAGTGTAAAGCACACAGCGACTGGACTCTAGTGCAGTGGTGACGCGTTCTCTGGAGTGACAAATCATGCTTCTCCATCCTGTCAATCTGATGGATGAGTCTGGGTTTGGCAGTTGCCAGAAGAACGGTACTTGTCTGACTGCATTGTGCCAATTGTAAAGTTTGGTGGTGGGGGGATTATGGTGTGGGGTTCTTTTTCAGGAGCTAGGCTTGGCCCCTTAGTTCGAGTAAAACCAGTGCACAAAGCTAGGCCCATAAAGACATGGATGACAGAGTCTGGTGTGGATAAACTTGACTGACCTGCGCGGAGTCCTGACCTCAAACTAAAAGAACACAATTGGGATGAATTATGGGGAGACTGAGAGCCAGGCCTTCTCATCCAACATCAGTGTGTCACCTCAAAAAAGTGCTTCTGGAATAATGTTGAAAAATGCCCATAAACACAGTCACAAACCTTGTGGATAGTCTTCCCAGAAGAGTTGAATCTTTTATAGCTGCAAAGGGTGGATCAACGTCATATTGAACCCTATGGATTATGAATGGGATGTCACTTAAATTCATATATAAATCAAGGAAGGTGAGGGAATATTTTGCCAATATAGTGTATACTGTATGTAGTGCCTGAGGGTGGATTCATCCAAAGTGAAGTGGTATTCGAGGCATTCCCAGGCCAGCCGGGAGACATAGTCTCGCCAGCGTGTCCTGGGTCGTGCCTGGAACACCTCACCAGGAAGGCACCCAGGAGGCATCCTAATCAGATGCCCGAGCCACATCATCTGGCTCCTCTCAATGCGGAGGAGCAACAGCTCTACTCTGAGCTGGATGACCGAGCTTCTCACCCTATCTCTAAGGGAGAGCCCGGACACCCTGCGGAGGAAATGCATTTCGGCCGCTTGTATCTGGGATCTTGTTGTTGTTGTTGGAGTATTATGTATTTTATTTAAATGCGTTATGTTTGTGACATGTTATTGGATAAATATTGATTGTGAACCTTTCCAAAAGATGAACAATTGTGTGCTGTTATATTGTCCATCGATCCATCCATTTTCTGAGCCGCTTTTCCTCACGCGGGCGCAGGCGTGCTGGAGCCTATCCCAGCTATCATCGGGCAGGAGGCGGGGTACACCCTGAACTGGTTGCCAGCCAATCACATGGCACATATAAACAATCAGCCATTCACACTCACATTCACACCTACGGGCAATTTAGAGTTTTCAATTAATCTAGCATGCATGTTTTTGGGATGTGGGAGGAAACCGGAGTACCTAGAGAAAACCCACGCAGGCACGGGGAGATTGAACCTGGTCCTCAGAACTGTGAGACTGACGCTCTAACCAGTCGGCCACCGTGCCGTCCTGTTATATTGTGTTTTTCGAATATATTGATGGTTTCTTTAATTGAGGCTATTAAAGTAATAGAGGGATGAAGTCAAGTAAGTCCACACTGAAGGCCCAGGTACCAAATGTATGGCCAGCCATTCTAATAACTGGTTGTCTAAGAATCTTCCCTATCAAAGCAAGCTGGAACCTTTTATTTTGATTTGAAAATAAGTGTATTTAAAGTGCTGCCAGCTAAGGAAGTGATGAGTTCAACCTGAAATCATTTCAGTGCCTAATTATTAAAGAAGCAGGAAACAATTATTATTCTACTGTGCATGCAGTTTACACAACCCCTCACGTCGCAGAATTTCATCTGCCATCTTCAACCCCTTTACCTTCCAACACCTATCACACACACAAACAAGCTGTGACAATGCTTTTCCTCCAGAGCTGTGGACGCAAGAAAAGAAATCATATCAACAAACTACGCCCAAACTATGTCAATTGTTCGTGTTTTGTGGTATTTTGAGTTGCAAAGAAAATTACAAAACAAAAGTGAAACACTGGCTACCTTTATACAGGCACAATTAACTAAATTACTGACTTCATTATAAATTTATTATATATTTATAAATTAATTGCCCATGAATTATGAAATTATCAAATATTTCATTTATTTCTCGCGGTGACTGTGTACAGTTGCCGTTTGAATCTTGAATGACTGTAATTAATGACTTTTCTTTCTTGTGCTGAAGTTTTCCTGATTTATTATTGTACTCAAAGTTAGTGTATCTTCTGATGTTGTAAAAAATCTCTTATTTTTTACAAGATAGCGTCTAATTGATGTTTTGCCCTTTGAAGTTGGTTTCTAAGCGTATCTGTCAGGATTAATTGCTTATTCTTCTGTGAGGTGTTTCATTTTTTCCTCAATTCCATTTTCTAATTTTTGTTCTTGTTTTTTTTCTTGTAAGAAGAGTATGATGTGATTCAACCTCTCAATACAGCAGCAATGAGGATATGGTTGGGGAGTCATTGAATTTCAAAAACTCATCCCATTCCTTCCTCACGAAAGAATCAAAATCCGGGTCTTTCAATAGGGACGCGTTAAAGCGCCATGTTGGTGGGGGTCCCAGACTTGTTTCAATTTTTAGATTAAGAGAAATTGGTGCATGGTCACTGATGATAATTGGATGTATTTTGGAGGTAATTCTTTGACCTGCTGAATTGTTCGAAAGAAAAAAAAAATAAATTCTTGAGAAAGAGCGGTGAACAGACGAGAAAAATGTGTATTTTATTTTTTATTTTTTTCAGCCTTCCGTATATCAACAAGACCAAAGTCGTCTATATACTGCTTTAGTATATTGGGGCATTGGGGCTGATTGCTATTTTTAAGATTTGAGCGATCTGTTCGGGGATTTAGCATCAGTCTAAAGTCGTCTCCCATGATAATTGTAGAATTGGCTGACAACTTTAAGTCCATCCATTTTCAACACCACTCATCCTGGTTAGGGTCACGGGGTGCTGGAGCCTATCCCAGCTGACTTCGGGCGAAAGGCAGACTACACCCTGAACTGGTCACAGGTCAGTCGCAGGGCACATATAGACACGGACAACTATTCGCACACACATTCACACCGTCACTGAGTGGGAACTGAACCCATGCTACCCACACCAAAGTCAGGCGAGTGTACCACTACACCATCAGTTACCAAAAGTTTAAGTGAAGAGTGAAATGTGAAAAAAGACTGGGTCATATTTATCAGGAGCGTATACATTGACAATTGTGTAAAGTTTGTTAAATATTGTAGCCTGTATAACTATGTATCAGCCTTCTGTATCTGCTACTGTACTATTTATTGTAAAAAGTAGTCTTTTATGAACTAGTATTGCGTGAGACTCCTCTTTGTCTACTGTTATAAAAGGCCGAAATAGCCTGAGTGAAATTAGAATCAATGAGGCATTTTTCTCCTGACTCAATAAGGTGCGCTTCTTGTAATAGGAGGAGGTCTGTTTTAAGTTTCGTAATATAATGAATAATTATATATATATATAATTCTCTTTACCTGCGATCAAATGCATAATGCTTTTCTATTTAGGTGCTGCAAAATTGGGTCACACATTAGGACATTGGTTATACATAGCCAGAATATCAGATTACAGACCTACCCTGATTTGCACGCTCCTCTGCAAACATCATAAAACGATTGCATTCTAAATGATTAAATTAACATCTGTAGTCAATACAAATATAAGTTCAACTCACGTCTTCATCAATCTCCAGCTCCAGACCCATATCTCTAAGTTTCCCTTCAAACTCCTCCCTCCTGAAGCTTTTTTGATCCTCCTGGACACTGAAGGTCTCCCCTGGGGAGTGTAGATCCACATTGGATGGTGTTGAGGTTTTTGAAGACAGTGAGCATTTTTCAGCAGATGATGGATGATGGCTACGGCGTAGGCTGCGTGCAACAGCATTTTCCATGAGCAAATGTGTTGAGTATCGAATGGAACGTCTCCCAGATGATTTCTTCAAAGCGTAGGTGAGAACATAGTCCACATGACGCTGACCATCTTGAAAGTAGAGGCCACGTTGACAATGGGGATTTTCCGCTGGGGTTAGACTCTTCAGCAGCTGACAACATTGACAAAAGACAGACGATGAAAAAAGAAATTGCATTTCGGTTAAAGGAAAACAATCTGAAAACAAATGTCTTTTTTTTATTTTTTTTTATTACAAGTGCATTTACATTTGTTTTGTTTTTTAGAGCATTCTTCTCGTAGTGCTTCACTAATATCACTGGATCTGCTCTGACTATTGTAGTCTTATTGTGGGCGGCTGTAGCGCAGTAGGTAGAACGGGTTGTCCAGTGACCGAAGGGTCACTGGTCGAATCCCGGCTATGACTGTTTCCCTGTCGAAGTGTCCTTGGGTAAGACACTGAACCCTAATTTGGTCCTTGTGGGCCTGGCAGCACCTTACATGGCAGCAGCCGCCATTGGTGTGTGAGTGGGTGAATGTGAGGCTTTGTAAAGCGCTTTGGGGACTGTGATGGTGTAGATAAAGCGCTATATAAGTGCAGTCCATTTTCCATTTTATTATAGATGTACAGTTTCTTGTAGAGATGCTGCAACAATTGAGTGAGTTCTCTTTTTAAAAGAGAACCAGCTTTTTTGGAGTGGCTCACTAAAAAATGCAAACTCTTTCGGCTCCCAAACGGCTTTTCATTTTGTTTTTTAAATTAAATTAATTTATTACCAAAATAATGTCAAATTATGCATACAAATGTAATATATATATATATATATATATATATATATATATACATAGAGAGAGAGAGAGAGAGAGAGAGAGAGATTAGTGTGTTTATTATAAAAATTCACCTGTTTATTCACTCACATGGTGCTACAAAAATAAACAAAAATAAAAAGCAAACTTAACTATTTACAATTGAACTTTTAACTAGTTAAACTCCATTCTATTTTCATCACAGCTTATCCTGGTTAGGGTCGCGGGACGCTGGAGCCTATCCCAGCTGACTTCGGGCTAAAGGCGGACTGCACCCTGAACTGGTCGCCAGTCAGTCGCAGGGCACATATAGACAACCATTCGCACTCACATTCACACCATCACTGAGTGGGAACTGAACCCACGCTGCCTGCACCAAAGTCAGGCGAGTGTACCACAACACCATCAGTGACTACTCGTTAAACTTTCTTCTTCAAAACAAATTTAAAGTTCAACAACACAGAATCACTGCAAAACACACAACACAACAAAATATAAATTATCCATCCATCCATTTTCTGGAGCCCATCCCAGCTATCTTCGGGCAGGAGGTGGGGTACACCCTGAACCGGTTGCCAGCAAACCGCAGGGCACACATAAACAACCAATCATTCGCACTCACATTCACACCTACGAGCAATTTAGAATCTTCAATCAACCTACCACGCATGTTTTGGGATGTGGGAGGAAACCGGAGTGCGAGGAGAAAACCCATGCAGGCACGGGGAGAACACACACAGGCGGGGCCAGGATTTGGTCCTCAGAACTATGAGGCAAATGTGCTAACCAGTCATTCACCGTGCCGCCAAAATAAAAATTATGTCGAACAAAAATGAAGAATTCAGCATTCAGATAACTTGTCTATAGTTTAGATTGGCAATGTATGCTGATCCAGATTCTTTTGTGTGAAATGATCTGCCCTGTTTTCTCTTAGAAGGGATTGACGTTCATACAATGCTAAGTCTCCAGCATTAGCTGCACCAGTTGCGTTAGACACACTGGCAACCTCACTCATGTCAGGTTCAAATGCTTTTGTTTCTTCTCGGGTGCGGTGTTTGCGGAGCCAGCTCGATAAGACTTTTTTTTTTTCTTGCAGACCTTACACTCTGCCATTTGTATTGTCATTTCATTTTAAATGTGTCCAGATTTTACTTATTTTCCTGCCTTCACTCATTTCCTCAACTATTCCTTACCAGCGTGTTTATGTTGTCTACAGTATCTTTGTGGCCCCTTGGTCTGTTTCTTTCTCATCTCGCTGCCTCCTCTCTGTGCTGTGTGTGTGTAACTAGCACCTCTAGCTGTAGCTGTTTGCGACCGACACATCACTACAACAACTGTATTAATATTTTAAAAAATATATAGATTGCAGCAAATTCTTAACCCTCCTATTACCTTTGGAGTCAATTTGACCCCAATCAAAGTTTAAAGGGAAACTAAATGGAACATTTCTTAACCCTCTGGAGTGAAGGGTCAAATTGGCCATTTTTTACTACTTTTATGTTTACTATTGTATTGCACCTAAAAAAAAAAAAAACTGTTTACCTTGCCTTGTTTGGTGTCATTTTCTTCCAGCACAAACTCACGTGTGACTGAACAGTACAGTACTTTTTTTTTTTTTTTTTTTTTTAATTTTGCCATATTTTACTAACACGGAAAACATAACTCAGGTGAAAAGTGACATTTTTAATTGTGAAAACCATACACGTTGAACAAACCACTTTTAACACATTTAATTCAAATATAATTAGAAAATTTCAAAATCTTATGTAAAAATTGAGCAAACAACAAAATTATATACATCCATTTATGCAGGCAATTCCTCAGCCACTTACAAGTTATTTGTGTCACAGTTCTTGCCCACCACAAAGCAGAGGAGACACATAACAGGATAGTGTGTCCCTTCTCTGTTTGCCCACCTGGAGGCTTCACTCAGCTGCATCTGTCATCTCGTTCCAGCTCAGAGCTCCAAAGACTGTGCCACATACATTAGCCGCCTTTTAATTTTTACACCAAAAATAAAAAAGACTACACGAAACAAAATACACCACACTGTAAACGAACTACAGGGCCCTGAACACCATTCGCTTCATTTGCACCACATTGATACACCTCTGTCTTGTTCAGCAGCTCATCGGCGACCCTTGCCCGGCCGAGCACAGTCAGCATGGCTAGTCAACCCAACTGGTTTCTTATTTTTGGGGAATTCCTAGAGTCACGGGCCGGCGACGGTGCATTGTGCGTGGACACGACCACTACAACAAGTAGGGTTGGGCGTCGTTTGAATTTGAGCGATTCAGGTCCTGATTCCGGTTCCTTATTTCAATTCCGGTTCCAAACGATTCTCGATTCCGATTCTTTTAGGGGGCTGGGTCAATAAAGTTTTCAATATAGGGTGTCCAAATGATGAACATCTCGGGGTTCTTTATAACTAGTATCAGTATCTATCCTATGAACTAAAGGGCGATGTGTGTGGAACTAACCCAATTGACTTCTTCTTCTTCTTTTCCTTTCGGCTTGTCCCGTTAGGGGTCGCCACAGCGCGTCATCCTTTTCCATGTAAGCCTATCTCCTGCATCCTCCTCTCGAACACCAACTGCCATCATGTCTTCCCTCACGACATCCATCAACTTTCTCTTTGGTCTTCCTCGAGCTCTCTTGCCTGGCAGCTCCATCCTCATCATCCTTCTTCCAATATACTCACTATTTCTCCTCTGGACGTGTCCAAACCATTGAAGTCTGCGCTCTCTAACTTTGTCTCCAAAACATCGAACCTTGGCTGTCCCTCTGATGAGCTCATTTCTAATTTTATCCAACCTGGTCACTCCAAGAGCGAACCTCAACATCTTCATTTCCGCCACCTCCAGCTCTGCTTCCTGTTGTCTCTTCAGTGCCACTGTCTCTAATCCGTACATCATGGCTGGCCTCACTACTGTTTTATAAACTTTGCCCTTCATCCTAGCAGAGACTCTTCTGTCACATAACACACCTGACACCTTCCTCCACCCGTTCCAACCTGCTTTGACCCGTTTCTTCACTTCCTGACCACACTCACCATTGCTCTGGACGGTTGACCCCAAGTATTTAAAGTCCTCCACCCTTGCTATCGCTTCTCCCTGTAGCCTCATTCTTCCCCCACCAGCCCTCTCATTCATGCACATATATTCTGTTTTACTTCGGCTAATCTTCATTCCTCTTCTTTCCAGTGCATGCCTCCATCTCTCTAACTGTTCCTCCAGCTGCTCCCTGCTTTCACTGCAGATCACAATGTCATCTGCAAACATCATGGTCCACGGGGATTCCAGTCTAACCTCATCTGTCAGCCTATCCATCACCACTGCAAAAAGGAAGGGGCTCAGGGCTGATCCCTGATGCAGTCCCACGTCCACCTTAAATTCTTCTGTCACACCTACAGCACACCTCACCGCTGTTCTGCTGCCCTCGTACATGTCCTGTATTATTCTAACATACTTCTCTGCCACTCCAGACTTCCGCATGCAGTACCACAGTTCTTCTCTGGGTACTCTGTCATAGGCTTTCTCTAGATCTACAAAGACACAATGTAGCTCCTTCTGACCTTCTCTGTACTTTTCCATCAACATCCTCAAGGCAAATAATGCATCTGTGGTACTCTTTCTAGGCATGAAACCATACTGTTGCTCGCAAATACTCACTTCTGTCCTGAGTCTATCCTCCACTACTCTTTCCCATAACTTCATTGTGTGGCTCATCAACTTTATTCCTCTATAGTTGCCACAGCTCTGCACATCACCTTTGTTCTTAAAAATGGGCACCAGTACACTTTTCCTCCATTCCTCAGGCATCTTCTCACGCACTAGAATTCTATTGAACAAGCTGGTCAAAAACTTCACAGCCACCTCTCCTAGATGCTTCCATACCTCCACAGGAATGTCATCAGGACCAACTGCCTTTCCATTTTTCATCCTCTTTAATGCCTTTCTAACTTCCCCCTTACTAATCATTGCCACTTCCTGGTCCACCACACTTACCTCTTCTACTCTCCCTTCTCTATCATTTTCCTCATTCATCAACTCCTCGAAGTATTCTTTCCATCTAGCAAGCACACTGCTGGCACCAGTCAACATATTTCCATCTCTATCCTTAATCACCCTAACCTGCTGCACATCCTTCCCATCTCTGTCCCTCTGTCTGGCCAGCCTGTATAGATCCTTTTCTCCTTCTTTAGTGTCCAACCTGCCATACATGTCATCATATGCCTCTTGTTTTGCCTTTGCCACCTCTACCTTTGCCCTGTGTCGCATCTCAATGTATTCCTTTCGCCTCTCCTCGGTCCTCTCAGTGTCCCACTTCTTCTTAGCTAACCTCTTTCCTTGTATGATTTCCTGTACTGTGAGGTTCCACCACCAAGTCTCCTTCTCTCCTTTCCTGCCAGAAGATACACCAAGTACTCTCCTGCCTGCTTCTCTGATCACCTTGGCTGCAGTGGTCCAGTCTTCTGGAAGCTCCTGCCGTCCACCGAGAGCCTGTATCACCTCTTCCCGAAAAGCTGCACAACACTCGTCCTGTCTCAGCTTCCACCACATGGTTCTCTTCTCTGCCTTTGTCTTCCTAATTTTCCTCCCCACCACCAGAGTCATCTTACACACCACCATCCTATGCTGTCTAGCCACACTCTCCCCTACCACTACCTTACAGTTGGTAACCTCTTTCAGATTACATCGTCTGCACAAGATGTAATCCACCTGTGTGCTTCTACCTCCGCTCTTATAGGTCACCCTATGTTCGTGCCTCTTCTGGAAAAAAGTGTTCACTACAGCCATTTGCATCCTTGTTGCAAAGTCTACCACCATCTGTCCCTCCAAGTTCCTTTCCTGGATGCCGTATTTACCCATCACTTCTTCATCACCCCTATTACCTTCACCAACATGTCCATTACAATCTGCACCAATTACGACTCTCTCTCTGACTGGGATGCTAAGAACTACATCATCTAGCTCCTTCCAGAATTTCTCTTTCACCTCTAGGTCACATCCTACCTGTGGGGCATAGCCACTAATCACATTACACATAACACCCTCAATTACAAATTTCAGCCTCATCACTCGATCTGATACTCTTTTCACCTCCAAGACATTCTTAGCCAACTCTTCTTTTAAAATAACCCCGACTCCATTTCTCTTCCCATCGACACCATGGTAAAATAATTTAAACCCTGCCCCTAAACTTCTAGCCTTACTGCCTTTCCACCTGGTCTCCTGGACACACAATATATCAACCTTTCTCCTCATCATCATGTCAACCAACTCCCGAGATTTTCCTGTCATAGTCCCAACATTCAAAGTCCCCACATTCAGTTCTAGGCTCTGTGTTTTCCTCTTCTCTTTCTGCCGAAGAACCCGCTTTCCACCTCCTCTTCTTCTTTGACTTCGACCCACAGTAGCTGAATTTCCAACGGCGCCCCGCAGGTTGACGGCGCCGGTGGCGGACGTTGTTAACCCGGGCCACGACCGATCCGGTATGGAATTCTTTGGATGAACGCTCATATTTGTTTGGCAAGGTTTTAAGCCGGATGCCCTTCCTGACGCAACCCTCTGCATTTATCCGGGCTTGGGACCGGCCTACAGTTTGCACTGACTTGTGCCACCCATAGGGCTGCATTCATCCGGGTCCGCTCCTAAATGAAGCAAACCTCGATATGCGCTTTGCGGAAACGCCCCCCTCCATTACTCGACACACGCCTCGAAGACTCGGCACATCTCGTAACATCACTACTTCCCTGGATACAGTAATGCATTACATTGCTCGTTACTCAAAATGGCAGCCATTTTGGAGTAACGCGTTACCGGCATCACTGCACAGCCACAGTGATGGGCTGCTGTAAGCAGCCACAGAGGCATAAATAATAAAAACAAGGAAACCACCCGTTTGGGACTGGTGGGGGCACGTCTCTTGTGCTGGGGAAACTAACAATAAGACCAATATTCCACGAGATGGCGCCAAAGTAATACTTGAAGTGTTTTGGTCTGAGCATTACAACTGATTAGATCTGTTTTCTCCGGGCACTGCGGTTTCCTCCCACATCACCAAAACATGCGTGATAGGTTGATTGGAGACTCTAAATTGCCCATAGGTGTAAATGTGTGAGGAGAAGCGGCACAGAAAATGGATGGATGGGTAGATGGAACCAAATGCTGTAAAACGTTGATTCCTCTCCCTACCCACCAATGAGATACAAGGTTAGTGTTTGTGATACTGTGAATTTTATGTGAATTTTTTCCCAATTCAATTTTGATGTAAAGTTGGTAAGGTGAAGTTTTAGCTCAATGTTAAGCATGTTTTTTTCCTGTCATCGGCTCTTACGTTGGTTTGAAGACTAAAATAAACGCTGAAAACCATGAGTGCAAAAGTGCAACCAACCATGTACCTTGTTAGCTGCCTCAATGTTGGCACAGACGTATTTTA